>NC_056743.1:592350768-592553268 GCF_019279795.1 Protopterus annectens | reverse complement strand
TTAATAGTAATTATAATATTGCAATGTGGTGGTGAACCCCCAAAACATTAATTAGAGATGTGGTCCTTTATTGGTTGGTGTTGTATGTATATTCCAGTCAGAAGGGTGCACTATAAGTTGTTTTTTCTAGTAGTCGAATGACCTTTACAGTGGAATCTACAATTGTTTCCTCTCTAGGATTAATTGCTTTTGCATAAGGTATGCTTAATTCACAAAGTGATAGAGACATGATTGTTGTGGATGCATATTTATCCATACTAAAGAGATGAATGACAAAAGGAAAAATAATTTGAAACCAGAAGTGGCTGGTGGCACAGGACTGAGGCCCCTACATTTGTATTTGTAAAAAGTACTTTTAAACACTTTTATTAGTAATGTCTTTCGGCTTTCCCCGGTTAGGGGTTGCCACAGCAGAACTCCGGTCTGCTAAAGATTGGCAGTGAATTTTTACAGTGCCGAGTTGCCAGCTCGACGCCCAGCCTTCAAAGAAGGCACACCCATTCACGCTTGCACCTTCCTGCATGTCTTTAACGTTACTCAACCATGGGGAGGACATGCAGACTCCACACAGAAGGCGCTCCAGCTGAGAATCGAACAGGATAATCTCTTGCTGTGAGGAGACAATGCTATCCGCTGCACCTTTGCGGCCTTATACGTTTAAACACTTTTATTAAATGTGTAAAAATAAATTATTTTTTAGAATTCACGCAACATTCAGTTTTTGCTGTGCATGCAGAGTTCTGATTCTCTCAAAGAAAACTGTTAGCCTTACCCTGATGGACTGTTTTAAAAACAGCCCAGACTGAAGACGTATTCCCCATAGATAGAATCGCACCTTTTGACACATCCTTCTTTTGTTTTCACAGAAGCAGAAGTGATATCACTGTGGAGGGGTGGTTGGCCTACAAGATAAAGCAGCGAGCATCATTTTCTTCATTACCCTTTAACCTCAGATAACTAGTGATATCTGAGGCAAAAGTAAAAGAAAAACATCTTGTAGTCTGTGAATGAAGCAGCTAGACCAGTGCTGGCACAGGAATTTATAATTTAGGAGAAAAAAGATGTTTTTCAGGTATGTTCACTGTTGCCACTGCCAGCCTAGGCTGTTTTGGTTTGTATGTGTTTTTTATCACCGTTGCTGCCTTACAGTAAAGGGCTGGTGTTAAAAACAAATGAGAATCGCTGTTCCTATATATTTCCTGACATAACTCTGTGTTTACATTTTTAAACATCTGTAATTGTTCATCCCAGGTTTCTCTAACACTTGAAAGATTGTCATATGATCCATTGCTGCCTTTGATATGTGAGCCATGATGGAAACAGAAATGTTTGATTTATTCATTTACTTTTTGTATCTTATTTAATTGTTGTAGTCCAAACATTATATTGTTCTGTGTAGTAGCACAGGCTGCAAGTTGTCAAGCACTTGTATTTGATACTAAGCTTGAGTGTCCCTGCTGATAAGGTTGTTGGCTTCTTTTTTTCAGGAAGGTGTGTTGATAAGGCACTTCTGCAAGAAGCCGGCCAGCTCTGTCATAAAGTACTGAAATTAAATCATTCCATTTGTTGGTATCAACTATTTGATTTAATCACTTTCTTTTTAAGTCTTTACATTGTGTTAAGCGAAATACATTCTTCCTTAGCATATAGCAATATGTTCTTGTAAGGCTTAACAACTCAGCTTTGAAGATGAGAGCAACAAAGTCATAACAGGGTTCATATATCTATTTATACGATTGGTTTTATTAAGTATTTTTATTGTGGAAAATAATGTTTTCTTATTTAGTTATTATTTTTTTTTGAGTGCATCATTTTATATTCAGGGATTGTTGGCTCTTCATCATTAAAATGATTGTAATTAATTATTATCATGTGACTTTTACTTCTCTAAATTGCTTTTTAAACCTTAATGAATTTTACTGGAATTAGGTCTGAAGAAGTCCCGAGTTATTGGGATGCAAGTGCTTAACTAATCTGTTATTGTCTTGTTATTGTCCTTGGAATACATTTCTTTCTACACATATACACTCTATGGTGTTCCATTTCAACGCCTGAGGAGATTGTTATTATTGGTTAAGGTTTTTCCCTCTTATGGCTACATGAACCCGCTGCTTCTGGTTCATGAAAGGCTGTACTGAAGAAGTCATTTTTTTACAGTATGTTAAAGACTGTATCAAGCAGGGTATTCTCTAGGAGAGATTCAAATTCAGCACTGTCCCTTCTATTGACACAGCTTTTACTTGGCTCTCTTTTGAATGAGGTCTTTAACACAGGTATTAGTGTTCACAGCAGTTAGATCCTTAAAAATGGGCTCTTTACTGATGATACTGAACTATCCAAATAAACCATAAGAAAAGCAATTTCAGCACTTGTATAACAATGTAGCACACTGGACAGTTTATCTCATAGATTTTAATGTTCAGATTCACAAAATATCTGAAAAGTTAGTACAAAAGCAAGCCTACGTTAACCAAACAGCTACTACCACATTCATTTTAATTACAAAAGAAAGGAGAGTATTATTTTTTGTGTTTAAAATTTGTGGTCTAGAATTAAATCAGAGCACTTAATTTCTTCTACTTAACAATTTCATATTTAAATTGTTGTGGGAGGTTGGCATAATGGTTAAAGTGTTTACTTTACAAACACAAGGTGCAGGGTTTGATTCTCACTTGGGGTAACTGGCTAGGATTAAAATTGCCCACAAGAGCAGTTAGCCTAGTACTAACCTACGAACCATATGTAGCTTTTAATTATAAGCTGCCAGGGTAATGTGCCATTTATGGTATAAACAGAGAAATAATTATTCCTTTAGCAAATGGAATAGGACAAATCTCTTTTTTGTGGTAGTATTAACAGAAGGAAAAGGATGGAACATTTATGGACTATTGCATGCACAGGTATATCTGCAAGAATTATTATCCTGTGCAGATACAGAATACGGTATATGCTGAATCACATCACTTTAGAAATTATAAAGTACAGTGTTGATAATCTGAATTTTTAATGTCTCAGCTAGAGCTGGACAATAAAAATGGGATATATTATTTGAATGTTAACATCAGAATTTGTTTAAGATGCTAAGTGAACACTGTTTTCTAATGAAGGCTTTATTTGCAGTATCTAGGCTACTTCTGTCAAGGTCTGATGCCCAGAAAACTCCAGGATCAGTAACACATTGTCCCATTTGTTTTCTGAAATATTTAATGTGAAATGCTTCTATGAATAATGTAAGTGTAATATCACATTATTGATGTGAGACAAAGAAATCTAGCAATAGGATTATATTTAAATTTATTAAACATTACGAGACAGGTTGTAATTATGCACCAACAATGTTTCACTTTTAGGGGGATTTCTTCTATCTTCAAGTAAGTGCAACTATGGAATATATGTAAATTTGGGTGGTGTATGTTGAGCGGCTTGCCCCCCCCCCCCCTTCAGAAAAGCAGAAAAAAGGATTTTTTTCACCCTCTTGGTTTTCGGGTATTTTTACGCTTCTTTTGAATTGTCAGCTTTCAGAAAGTCAACTTTTCATAATAGAACCAGTGTTTACAAACAAGGTTTACTTATTGCCTGCTTAAGTAAGTAGTTTTCATGCAATCATGGCCAACCAGTTTTTGTGTTTTATATAGATCCTAAGTTTCATGATATTTAATGGTACCTATTCAGCTACCCAATATGTTTGAAGTCTGTTTCCAGGACTAGATCTAGCATATATTTTGAATAGGAAGATTATTGCTACAAGGTTAACAAACATCCAGTAGATGTCAGAGTAGCACCCCTGGTCTGTCTTGTTTGCCCTCCTTGAGGCTGGATAGAACTACTGAATTTGTTTATTTATTTATTTTTTCCTAGGCTTGTAATGCTCTGCACACTAACTGCCTAGTACTTACCTATGAACTAATCTATTAACAGTTACTCATGTTGCTGTTGTTGTGTCTTTCGGCTTTTCCCAGTTAGGATTTGCCACAGCGGAACTCCGGTCTGCTAATGATTGGCAGTGGATTTTTACGTGCCGAGTTGCCAGCCCTGACGCACAACCTTCAACGAAGGTATGCCCATTCACGCATGTCTCCACACAGAAGACGCTTCAACTGAGAATCGAACAGGACAAGGACTTACTGTGAGGTGACAATGCTACAGCAGCACCACCACCGCAGACAGTTACTCATGTAATATTGCAAATATACTTAAAGTTGACCACACCATAATATTCTTCCACCCTATTCCATTTTGCCCCACTCGTTCAGTTAATTTCTGCACCCCTCCCCCCTTTGCTTCGATATCACCAGCCTTCATAGGGAAGCAGTACATGTGCAACCTCAGAGAACACTGATGCTATATGATCGAGTCAGCAGCTATCAAAGGTTTCACCTGTAATTTTCTTAATTCAAGAGAAAAATCTTTTATTTTTTTTTTTATTTGACTCAGAATGTTTGGAAGAAAAAGCCATCATTTTGTAATGGTTCAAATGTTACATTTCAGCTGTACTTTAAGGAACTTACTGTTTTTTTTTTCATTTGTTACATTTCACATGTACATTAAGGAATTGTTTTATGTTAAGGAAATGCCTGCAGCTTTTGAAGCATTAAAAGGATGATTTCCTAATGAAAGTGCATACCTGTTATAAGTGTTTATGAGCAGCTTAGAATGTTTTAGACCTGGTTTCCAAAAAACATCCAAGTTTCTTCCATTATTTCTTAGTAAATGTTAGTGTTGCTGATTTAAATAAACACAAATTGCCTCATACCCAAAATTTAATAAGGGGATGACACCTCAGATTGCTGTGTTTATCGGGGCAATGGGCTTTAGTTTATATGCAGTTATGAGAGTTTTAGCTCAAAGGCAACACAGAACCTGATGAACTACATCAGCAACTGTTAGCAGGTCTTACCTTATAGCCTAAGAGGAAAAGGTACCCTCAGAAGGAAAATTGTTTGTGCTGAGTCCCAGAGAATAAGGGGCTACACTCTGCTCTGGAGTTTCTGAACTCAAATTCACCAGATGTGCTCATCTGAGCTAATGTTAATTATTGCCACTGCCATTTTAGCACTATTTTTTATGGTAAAGTGCCCTTCAGCAGACAAAGTAGAGCCATGTAAGCAGTACCAAGACACAGCTCCTTGACATAGCACTACGACTGAATAATTGCAAAAGCTGCTATGACACATCAGTGCTGATGGACTGCTGTTGTACGAACAATATGCTCGTGCAGCTCATCCATCATTCCTCTGAAGAGCATCAATTTTGGGAAGGTTGTATCATCATAACTCTTGTTGTTTTAACATCTTAATGATTCTTGAAAAAATTATAATTGCTGTTGGCAGTGGTTACACAAATTGTAGGAGTGGAATTTATCATAGACCTGCCTTTTTATTTTTGTTTTTATTTTCATGGCTTGTTGTCTATGTAATTGCTCCTGTGGCTGATCATTTCCGAAATCAGTTCTGTACACTTCAGTAAGGATGGTGAGAATATTTTCAAAGCATTTACTGTAGCTAGATGCAAAGATTTTAATTGACAATCATGATTGTATAAAGGGGAGGCTGTCTGAAAGCAGAGAACCAGGAAATTAGTTTCTCACATGGAGTATTGTACATATATATATATATATATATATATATATATACATATATATACATATATATATATATATATATATATATATATATATATATATATATATATATATACATACATACATACAGACACACACACAATATATGAACTGCTGTAGTACAGTATCAAAACAAGCAAAACAAGTTACATATAATACCCTCTTATCAAAAAGCACACTGCAGTCCCACTAAGCACATACTTCTCAGTGCTCTGTATTTACCCTTCCTCTATAAAACACCAGATGCTACTGGATTACTCCAGATTCCTATACCATGTAGAGACATACTTCATTTCAGTTTTAAGACATTTCATGCATTGTTTTGAAATGAAAGGCATGCACAAGAACATAAAACACAAAAGCATATCTGAAATGTTGAAACAGTATTTCCGTAGTTAACATAAAAAAACAAACAAAAAAAAACTCAAAAGAGTAATGTCCTAGAAGTTGAAAAGGTTTATTTAAGTGTTTCATCCTGTAAAATCAGCATGGACTTCTTTAGAAAAGTATGATGTTACCAATACAATTTTTGTATATATATTCTATGTGTCATGCAATAAAATAACATTAGCTGAGATAAGTCATGGCAGCATTGCAGTGGTGTAATTAGAGAAAACATCATGTCATTAAAAACACCAACAGACATCAACATATAAACAAATGAAATTTAAGAATTGGAATGGAAAAGTAGAATCCTGTGTGCAGAACAAAATATATATTGTGTGCATTTTTAAAATACTTATGCGACCAAAAATAATGTCACAATTTAGTAGACCTTAGTTTTAAAATGCTGTTTATTGATACCCTATCATTCAAACCTGGTAAATTTGTGGTGTCCAAACAGAGTTGCCACACTAGTTCTTTGTACTGAAATGTCACTTCCCATGGACTACGTCTTAACTTTGCAGGAATGTTTGTTTGTGTCTTTCAGCTTTTCCCGGTTAGGGGTCGCCACAGCGGAACTCTGGTCCGCTAATGATTGGCAGTAGATTTTTTACGTGCCGAGTTTGCCAGCCCTGATGCACAACCTTCAACGAAGGTACGCCCATTCATGCATGTCTCCACACAGAAGACGATCTAGCTGAGAATCGAACGGCACAATGTCTTGCTGTGAGGCGACAACGCTACCGCAGCACCATCACCGCAGTTCCTTAACTTTGCAGGAATCTTTTCCTCCTGCAAAGTTAAGAAAACTTTTCCAAAATAAAAAAATAAACATTTCTTAAAAATTTTCAGAAGAAAGTAAATGTTTATAAAGTGTGTTCCTGATATTTTTTCTCTGCATAGGTTCATAGGTAAGTACTAGGCTGTCTGCCTTTGTGGACCACTTTAAGCCAGTTTTTCTTTTTATACTCAAGTTAACCTATCCCATTTAATTAGAGATTGACCTTACCCATCCCATGGTCGACAACTGGATATTATCCTTAATGAAAATAACTGGGATCACACCACAGATAATTTGAGGGGACTCATGCATGGAATAAAGCATTCAGGAGCTGCCTCAGTCCATTAGTAGTACAGGGGGCAGTTCTGAGGTACATTTTCTGTTTCCCATCCATAGATCCAAGTTACACTTAAATATAGACAGGGATGAACTTTGTTTTTGTGGATGGGGAGTCTGTTCCACAGCAGTGGTATCCTCTGTGAAATATACCTTTCCCTCCAAACCATTCTGTTGATGTAGCAAAAGAGGTTTAGATCCTTAATCCAAGTATTTCTGATGTCATTAGACTTGCTGATGTGCAATAAATCCATCCGTAATGGGTCAAAGGATGCCAGAGACAGGTCACCTGTTAGCAGTCTGTAAGATACTGAGTATAGTGACAGGACTTTGAGTTGGTTCATGTAGTTGCTAAGGCCTTGTATCCTTTTAGCAAGGTATTTCTGTGGGTGTTCCAGTTGTTGTATGTGTATGGACAGACACATACCAAAGGGGGAATTATATACAATGACTGGCCTAATGAGGGCTGAATAAAGGGGAGAATGACATCCCTACAGCTAGACACAATCCCTTGGTTTATAAGCTGTGCAATGCAGAAGAATTTTCTTACAACAATGAACACATGTTCGTCAAAATTTATGTCACTTTCCACATAAGTTCCCAAATACCAAACAACTGGGTCAACTCTTAGAGTGTAGTGTTAATTTGATAGTCGTCTGGGTTAAATGAATTCCCAAAGATTAAAATAATGCATTTTTTGGCATTTAGTTTCCATCTATGAAATTTCATGTCATCCAGTTGTTTCTGAATCCTTTTGTGTAACTTTCTTTCTTTCCATTTTGCCTATATGAAAACCATCACATGACAGACAGTTAGCAAAGTATGCCACTCAGTGTGTTACAGTTAAAATTTTCCCCACACAAATGGTTTTAGGGTAAGATTGTACCATGACATAGGGGCTCTCATTAATGTATGAGCACCATTTGCATCTACCACATTTACACATTTTTGAATTGTGTTTTTCTTGTTTCCCCATATCTTTTAAATTTTCATTTCTACTAAATATCATAGCACTTAACTACTAATATTTAATTTAGTATCTAAACCATAAGCTAAATTTCAATTCTTCTCTATGATCTTTTTGATAGTGTATGAGTCTTCTACATAAGACAATATAATAGATTATTGAATTATTTCTGCAGTATTGGTAATACAATCAGAATTGGAGACTTTGCCCCCCCGCCCCAAAATCAGTTTAAACCTCATTTATCTAGTCAGTGTAGCTTGTAGCACAGAGCTGGTCAATTCTGTAGGTCACCCCTGCATTAAACATTTTTAGCAACTCCTTATTTGAAAAAATAATGTCATCCGAAATAATATGGGATAAGTAACCCTTAACAATACGAGATTGCTGCTTGTATGGGTGGCAGCAGTTAAAATGTAAGTATGCATTTGAAACAGTTGGTTTCCTGTATATCAGGGATTTATAACATTTCAGTGTGACATTCTTGTAAATTGCCACATCTAGAAAATTGAAAGCCATATTATCCACTATATGAGTAAATCTCAAAAAATGGCGGTTAATTAACATGCTGACCAACTCATCTCTTATCCCTTTTCAATGTCAGAAATGTCATCCAAAAACCTAGCATATACACCAATGTTTTGATTAAACCTAGAATTGAGAATACATGTGTTTTTTCCAGTAATACAACACAATGTAGAATAAACTGAGGCTGATGCTGCTCTTGTGGCCACATCAGTGCACTGGTGAAAAAAATTACCTTCAAAAAATATATAATTAGATGTTAATACTATATTCATGAAGTCTGTTAATAATCTTACGTCTCTGTTAGGAACAGTTTTGTTGCCTCTCAAACTCAAACCTATGATATAAAGTATGGAAGTGAAAATATAAATTTTATCAGTGGTAGCAAACAAGTGAATTGTCAATAAATTCCACACTAGTTAGTGAATATAGTCAGTTGAGGGGTCATTTTTCAATCATCTCTTTAGCCAGGTGTCCTGATCCCTGTTTTACATTCTTAAGTCCTCCAATTTCTCATACAACCTAATCAAACTGAATGAACTGATGCTTTATATCATCCTGATGTGCACTTTGCAAAGACTGAGAGTGTTCTTGGGGATATCACAACTAAATCAACAACTATCTTTCCCAATGTCTATGAAATGAGCCTCATCTCTACTGGACATTGGATCCACTAGACAAATTCATGCTTGCAAGTAGAAAAAAAATACTACTCAGATGCAAGAACCAATAAAGACTTCAGTTAAGATATCATCTTCTAAAAAAAGAAAACAGCACAAAAATTAGGGAAGGATGGAGACCCTCCAATTCCCCCATCTTAATATAACAACTGTAGGAGTATATCACCTTGGCGGTAGGTTATATTTATAAAAGTGGATAGTTATGGCAATAGTTTTTTCCTTCTTCTGTAAAGGCAGTATATTTTTATTGAACCAGAAACTGTCCAGGAGTCAGAATTTTTACCTCTTTGATGAAATGACTAAAGTCCGACAGAGAATTTTTAACAAAACTATGTCACACACCTTGTATTTCAAGCTATTGTTTGGCACTTCCACATGTGATCATCTCTAACAGTCTTACAGCCAGCAGACCTACTGTACAATCTCACCTCTTTCAATCCTTTTAGGATAAAAGCTTGTTATACAAATGTTGTACCTTTATTTTCATTGTTATTCCATTTTACTTTTATTTCTAATCATCATTATGTTATGTTTTTGCATGTTGTTTTAAAGTGAATGTGTCTTTAGGGTAGTTCTATGAGCATACATCTATATATGTATACTTGTTTGTAATTAAAAAAATCAAAACAGTGTAAGAAACTTCTGTGTGTGAAAGATTTTTAGTCCATTTATCTCTAGTTAATCACTGTATATTAATCAGATCAGACAAAGTAGTAGAAGTAGCGAACTTAAACTCATCTCAAGTAAAAAAAAAAAATAAAAAATATATAATTGTACAGAATTATTAAGTATTTGAAAGTAATCCAAGCAAGGCAGGCAGTCTGTTTCCAGTCGAAAATCCTTTATTAAGTACACAGACAAGCGATCCAAGTAAAACAAAAATAGAGTAATAGTTTCCTCACAAGTTTTCTAAATATAAATATACTTTTTATCAGGCAAGGGAGTGGTTTATTGTGCTGTAAAACAAAGTGTTATTGGTACACATAAGGTAGTGGTTTATTATGCTGTAAAACAAAGTGTTATTGGTACATATCTTTTTCTTCTTCTTTCGGCTTTTTCCGGTTAGGGGTCGCCACAGTGGATCACCTGTCCACTAATGATTGGCAGTGGAGTTTTACAGTGTCGAGTTGCCAGCCCGGTGCCCAACCTTCCACAGAAGGCACAGACATGCACACACTCACACCTAGGGCCAATTTAGAGTGTCCAATCCACCTACAGCATGTCTTTGGGATGTGGGAGGAAACCGGAGCACCCAGAGAACACCCACATGACCACAGGGAGGACATGCAGACTCCGCACAGAAGGCACCCCAGCCGAGGATCGAACCAGAGAACCTCTTGCTGTTAGGCGACAATGCTAACCGCTGCACCATATGTGTACCAATAATGCTTTGTTTTACAGCGCAATAATCCACTCCCTTGCCTGATAAAAAGTATATATATATTTAGAAAGCTTGTGAGGAAACTATTACTTTATTTTTGTTTTACTTGGATCGCTTGTCTGTGTACTTAATAAAGGATTTCCGACTGGAAACAGACTGCATGCCTTGCTTGGATTACTTTCGAATAATTAGTAATTCTGTACAATTATATATTTTTTATTTTTATTTTTTTGACTTAAGACGAGTTTAAGTTCGTTACTTCTACTACTTTTTGCCTGATCTGATTAATATACAGTAATTAACTAGAGATATATGGACTGAAAATCTTCCACACAGAGAAGTTTCTTACACTGTTTTGTTTTTGGATCCACTACACTTGTTTAGTGGGTTGTTTTGAGACTTCGGGGTTACCACAGAGATTACTTATTTTTTTTAATTAAAAAAATCAAATATATCTTTCTTATCTTGCAGAGAGAGAAATCTACCAGGCAGACTAAAGCCTCAAAAAGAGTATTCATTATTAACATGACTCTGAATATAAAGTACTAATGACAGTTGCTGAATTGGTGCCAAGTACAGACTAATGAGCTATTGAAAGCAGCAGGCACAGCTGTACCATTAGTTAGCAGTGGCTTACTCAGGTTAATGATTAAAACTTATCATATTTTTAGCATTAGTGCCCCTAGTTTGTGTATCAAAGTAGAGAACAACAAATCTTGTTACTAAAATAAGACTGTACTAAATAAGACTGTATATGTATATATTGTGACGCAAAATTTTTAAGTGTACCATGCAATGTCATGAGAAAAATAATAAATTATAAAACACATATTAAGAAATTCACTAAGGGGTATATTTTATTAATTTTTACTTAGTAACAGCCTTTGTTGTAGAGGCAGTGTTGGTACCACTGTGCACAAAGGGATAGTCTATAAAATGTTGTGGGTAATTCATACAGCTCATCAAATAATGATTCATTGAGTCATAATTCATTAAGCAAACATGCATGAATATTGATTAGATGAGGATTTTCTAGCTCCATATATTTCATCAGTTATTTGTCCCTATTATCTGATCAGTGACTGTATTACCCTTTTGCTTACATGCCTGACCAGCCTTTTACTGAAACATTCTGAATGAGCACTTATATAACATTAGAAAAATATTCAGAAAAAATGCTGAGGTATACATATATTTAAGCATCAGATTCCTTGTGAACATCTTAATGTCAAAAATCAAATCTGTTATATTCATATCACTGGTGGGTATGAAGGACAGACCCTTAGAAAGTACATTAATCTCAGAATTAGTTAAAGTGCGTTTAGAAAGATTAGTTATTGTCTAAGCACGTTTTGAAGGTAGGCCAAAAACATACATTTAGGTTTATGATTGTTGCAAGAACTTATGAGAATATGAGAAATAGTGACATTAGAGATAGAACAGAAGAAGCTGAAGCAAGATGGATAGCTATGCTGAGAGCCAACTTTGGTCACGGGCTGAATGACAGCATGTCCATTAAGCCTATCTTAAGAAAAAGGGGGCTACGTAGGTAAATAGATGGCTATGGGTTTATGTTTTTAATATATTAATATATTAATATATTTTTATGCAATGTTTGCTATGAAATATCTATATTTATATGTTTTTAAGAATTTTATTAAAATGATGCATTAAAATTGATGTATTTTTTAGAAGTTCTATATATTTGTAGAAGCTCTACATTATGAATATGAAGATAGAATGTTTTCTAGATATATATTATGTATTTTAGATTTATTGTATTTTATTAAATAGTCACACTTTTGTTGTGTCATACACACTTAGCTTTAAGCAATGCTTTCTGATTTATAAGAGAGAATACAGCTTTAATGGTAAAAGGGTTATTGAGTCACATGATTGTTCTAGTTAAGTATATATAGGTGTGGTTTACCTTTGTTAGTATACACCTGAGGAAGCAATATGTGAAAGCGCTTGTGTGACAATAAAGAAGACTTCTTATACTTTTATTTTTCGATTCAAGTCTGCTTTTTTACCTTTATTGAAGACTGAAGACTGCTTTTTTACTTTGATTTGGACACTGGAGCCTTACCTCAGCATTTTTTCTGGATTTTTGTTTGCCTTTACTGTGTTTGCAGAGGTATTCTGGTTGCTATTGGGCATTTTCTGCATAGTATTAGAAAAATATTGTTTTAGTATCCTTCAGTAAGCTGCTGGATAGGCAGGTAACTGGAAGGCTGCACTGCTACACCGCACATCCTCTTTATGACCGTGATATGAGATGGGAGTGAATTTGCAGGATAGGTGCAGTGGAGGGGATCTGTTGAATTATCAGGTTTCCTGACTCTGTCATAACCATATAACCATCATCAGCATCAGATGATCAGTTTTGGACCTTCGCTTAAAAGGTACCTGCCTGCTCTCTGTCAACTCTCCGTTTACCCTCTCCAATTTTCTTGCCACACAAAAGTTACATTTATCAGTGCTGTGGGGTGATAATTCAGTTTTGGAATGACCACAATAATGGCTTTCACCATTAACTCATACAGACCTTTGCACCCATCCTCATAGTTCCTTCAAATACCCTCCTCACTTCTTACTAACCTGTCTTTGGCCAGCTTACAGATGTCCATAGGGAAGTCATGCTCAACATTTGTTTTCCCATTCTTTTGGTATGCAGTAGCATCCCTCACCTGTTCCGACCCTATTCCCCAATGATACTTCCTTATCTGCCTCTTGTATAATCCTATTCATTTGTCTCTCCATTTTCTTTTTCCCAATGAATCACCCTTCCCAAACTATATAATGCCTGTAGTGGTCTGCACATACCTCTCCTAACCCATCCTTAGTAGGCATTAATAAGTCCAGACTAGCCTGGTCCTGAATTGTCTAAGCTAATATCATTCTAAGTAGAGCTGTCTAAATCCATTATTGATTGTGCACTCTTTCCAATTCCATCTCCACTTCCACTGACTCTTTTTTTCTTGTTCTTGCACTGCAATCCTCTTATTCAAATCCAAACCTACTCTATTTCCCCTCCTTTCTCCTTTATTCCACTCCACTCCTCTATTTTTCTCTTAGTGCTTTTATACTTTCAACTTTGCCTCATTCTCTATCCTCATCATCTCACTTCTTTGTGTCATTCTGTCCCTCCAAGCCACTTCTAATGCATCCCTCACTGGTTCTGTTCCTTCTTTCCCTTGTCCTAGTTTTCTTTACTACCTCCCCAGTTTGTACACCTATCCATAAAGGTACATGATCCAACAGGCAACTTTCCTCATCTCCAGCCTATACATCCTTTAGTACTTATATACTTACTAGTCTTCTATCTATTCTGCTTGCTTACCTTATTTCTTAAGAAATGTATATTCCAGCTTGGTTCCAAGTACTACTATTCATCCATCTATCAGTCCAGAGTGCTTCATACCCTCCAATATACCCTTTGACTTCTACTGAATTCCTTCTCCTAAATAGCTTTTCCAGTACTGGCTTTAGCATTACATTAAAATTAGCTCCAACTCCTACACTCAACTAATTCTGTTTCATCCTCCTGTTGAGTCTTAGAACAAATTCTTTTCATACCTCTAGGCAATGTCTGTTTGGGTAATTAAATGAGACAGTTAGCCTTACTAATAACCCTTATTTCACATTCTACAATAATCCATTTCCCATCTCCACCTTCTTCCATTTGCCAACCCTATCCACAGTCTCATTCCTAACTAAAATCACTGTACTGCACTTTCATCCACTTCTCCAGCACTCATCTTCCACAAATACTTTTACAATAAATCATTAACATTCAGCTTTCACCTGGGTGAAAAAATGGCCAAAGTTCTTCAAATGTGATGAAAAAAATTACAAGAATAATTTTGTGTGTGTGGGGGGGTACAAACCTCCTTGCATCCCCCATGAGTTGGACTTTGGCCCCATACCCCCTTACTTAAATATGCTAACTCTTCAGATGACAAGTATGAAGAAAAGTGAAAAGATTACGCTCAGGGTTATCATTGTTAATGTTTGATTTTATATGGATAACAAAGGATTGCTGAACTGAAAACTGGCATATTTAATTTGACTGAGATTTCATCAACTTGTAGGGTAGCCTCCATTAACACAAAATCCTACTTCTTCAGTTTCAACATTGTTTTCTTCTTCAGTTTGATCTCATGATGCATTATATGGTAATGTTTCTCTCACTGTTGTCATCAACATGTTCATCTCTATTTGCCCCATTTTTATGTGAGGTTGGGGTGTCACATCAACATTAATCAATGTGATTAAATCACCTAGAGCCAATGTTTACACTATCTGGCGGCTAGACTCTAGCTCATCCAAAATCACTTCTGTCTTAATATGGTTTCCGAGCTCTACAGCATCCCATGAAGTAACATTCAGTGCTCCCCCATTGCCCCCCCTCTCTCCCATCAGTCTCCTCTTAATTCTTCCCATACCTGCAGTCCACAGTCCTTCTCAATGGATGGAACAGAACTTCTTTGGTACATTTAGGTACCGACACTTCTCTCATTTGAGCTCTGAGCTTCCATATGCCCTCCAGCCATTGGTGACAATAGCAGTAGAGTCTGGTAGGGCTGCCATCACCAACTGATCTCCTTACCTGTTTGCATTCTGCTGTAATGCTTTCTGACTTTTTTTTTTTTAAATGAAACTTGCAAGCACATCTTGGCTTCCTTATTGAGTTACCCTGAACTCCCCTCTCCCCTTAATTCCTCAGTATTATGTCTGATCTACAGCTGCCCCTATTTTCCACTTTCCTTCTGACCTGTTCTGTACACCAAACCTAGGCCCCTAACAGGTTAATTGCGTAACTGTTCACTTCTTAATGCCACACTCCCATTTATACTGCTTATATTCCTGCATACAAAGAACTATGTCAAGCCTTGTCCTTTCCTTATTTCCACCTGATCTGCATCTTGGAAAAAAAAAAGACAAAGAAAGACATCAAGAACTGTAAATTTGTACTTCCACCACATTAGACCCACTGCCATGCTAACACTCCTCTCTTGCCCTTAGACTCTTATCCATGAACAGCTTAATTCCCTTCAGATGAAACAGTTTGTGTGTGTTCTCTCAGTCCTCACTCTTGTCTTCCTGCAGACTTCTGCTCCACCTCCGAGCAACCTTTGCATCCTTAATCATCTCTCAGCATAATTCATGAATGTCAGGCAGTACATCGTCTCCTACCACCTATCTACCTCTTCAACTGCCTTGACCCAGCTTCCAGAAGGAGGTCCCATGACTGTCTTCCTTTCCTGTCAGTACACCCTTCATTGCTGCACTGAAGGGGATAGCTTCTCTGTACAGTCTTCATACTCCATGCTGTCCCTGCTCCAGTTGACACACCACTGAGAAAAACTTCAGGCTTTCCTCTTTTGCTCTGGGGAAATTTCAGTGCAGAAAGTAGAACACATGTTCCTCCATGCCTATCGACTTCTGTATCCATTTACTCCTCCCTCCTCCCAACATGTTTTTAACCCAGGTAAGATAAAAGCCTTTCAATCAGCTAGGTTAAGGACAGTCAGTGTGTTTCTCTATTGTTTGTATTTCCTGCTTACATAGCTCTCAACCTTTCATCTCCAAAATGAGGAACACTAGCCCTCATAATGTGTAACAAATGGGCAAAACGTGGAACACATACTAATGGCTTACTAACAACTTCATCTGGGAAGGTCATAGGAGGGTTAAAATATACTGGTTTTACTTATAAAAAAGATTGTTTAATGAATTATTATGATTCATTTCTAAGTACCATGGATATCAGTTAAAAAATTCCTAACACTGAATATGTGACAGACCCTTTCACTGTGGAACTTTGAGGAACATGAGCTTTTTTAGACCCCAAATGAGATACGTTCCTTGTAATCAGGTACACTTGAAAGGTATGCTTGCTTCATTTGTAGAAATATCGAAGTATGACCTCTTTGTCTTTACTTAGTGTCATCTGTCTTTGTAAAAGCAGCATTTTATCTATCAGTAAAGTGCTGTTGAAGGGGATCAAGGAAACTAAAGGGGACAGGTTCTTGTTTTGCAGGAAAATGTAACCTATATCAGAGTGTATCACATGAACAAACTGATTTTTAAACTGTAATCTTATGCCTTAGCAAACCAAAAAGTGCCAAACTTGTATTTTTCAACCCCAGTCTTTCAGATGCATCCATGAAATGGAATTGGTGTGGATGTTAACAGAGGAAATGTAATGAGCACGATGCCAATTCTAGTCTTCTTAAATAAAAGTAGAATAAGTAGGGACACGGACCACATGAGGATACAAGAAACAAAGTCCCTTACATAAAAATGTTCTTTTTCTGCCTTTCACAACAGTAATACAGTTTTGATTAATGACTTTTTTAAAGTAAAGCTATCTAGTATGTTGATGGTAATTTGCTGATAGTGCACTGATATATTCTAGATGGTGTAAGCGTTCTAAAACACGGCTACAGAGTAAGATGGTGCTTACTAATACCGTTAGAACTGTAAACAGATAGAATGGTAACAGCAGGTCTGAACTTGCTGTAACTTATCAAAAAAACACAAAAGGCTAGGCACCAAAAACCTCCACAGCAATAAAAACTGAAAAACACAATGATAAAGAAGCTGCTGAGGATAGGCTCCAGAGTCTCAGGTGAACTTAAACGATGCAAGGAAGTCTCAGTTGAGCAGTACTACTTTATTGTGACTCACACAAGCGCTTTCACAAATGCTTCATCAGGTGTACAAAACATCACAAACACCTGCACCTTATATACATAGTAAAATAATCACATGACATTTTAATTAATTCTTAAAGAACTATTCATAAAACTCTATTATAAAACTAAAAACACATATATTTAAAACAGGCAATAAAAACTTTTATACAAATAATGCCTTATCATACATAGACAAATAAAAAAAAAATATATATATATATATATATATATATATATATATATATATATATACACACACAGAAAATACATTATTGGGGGAAAAAGCAAATTACTTAAATATAGCTCTTTTGCTAAGCACAGGTTTCATCGGAACATGGTCATTAAGACCATGTCCTTGATTAGCCCTCAACATCACTATCCACCTAGCCTCCGTTTCTTCAGTTCTACCTCTAATGTCACCCACCCTTGGATTCTCATACGTCCTGGATAGAACCATAAAAAGAAAATTGTGCTGTACCCCTTTACTTAAAACATGCTTAGCTAAGGCATTATTACAACTACCAATATGGTAGTTGTGCCCCCTTATTCTATCCTTCAAAGCACGATCTGTCTTACCAACATAGAAACATTTGCATAAAGTGCAAATAGCTAGATAAATCACGTGCATAGTTTCACAATCTGCCTGTACCCTAACATCATATACTTTACCAGTATCAGGATGTACAAATGATGTCTCCTCATTGATAAACCTACATTGTGGACATTTACCACAAGGTTTAGTACCAAATGATTTAAACTTGCACTTGATTCCTTTAACATTACATAGTCTCCTTTTCAGATTTTTCTTATTCTTATAAGTAAATTGGGGTCTAGGGCCAATAACCTCACTCATCTGTGGGTCCATCAGTAGAATACCCCAATGATGATTAATTATATCCGTATACCTCCTAACATCCCTTGAATAGGGGATACAGACCTTAATATTGTCATCCTTCTTATCAAACCTACCTAGAGGTCTTTCTGAAAAGTATGGTTTAGCCCTAGATTCTCTCAACTCTGATACTTGCAAAGCACTATGCTCTATCAGCCTATGATCATAACCTCTTTCTGTGAGTTCATTAACTGTTCTATACTTCTGTTCTTCAAACTCACTATTCTTTAAACTTAACCTAGATGCTCTATAGAATTGATTCTGAGCTACATTTCTAAAGACGTACTCAGGATGCATACTAGCCCTTGCTAGAAGACTGTTAACATGACAGTCCTTCCTAAACAATCTGGTGGATATAGTATGGTACTATCCTTCTCAACAACTACGTTTAGAAAGTTAATACTAGTCATTGAATAATTCAAAGTAAATTTTAAAAATGAGGTTGTATTATCAATAAATTTTACAAAGTTCATTAGTTCTAAAGTAGAACCTTTCCACAGAATAAAAAGGTCATCTACAAACCTTCTATAGAATAAAATCTTGTCTTTGAAAGGCCCTATGTTGGTAAGACAGATTGTGCTTTGAAGGATAGAATAAGGGAGCACAACTACCACATTGGTAAAGGTAGTTGTAATAATGCCTTAGCTAAGCATGTTTTAAGTAAAGGGGTACAGCACAATTTTCTTTTTATGTTTCTATCCAGGACGTATGAGAATCCAAGGGTGGGTGACATTAGAGGTAGAACTGAAGAAACGGAGGCTAGGTGGATAGTGATGTTGAGGGCTAATCAAGGACATGGTCTTAATGACCACGTTCCGATGAAACCTGTGCTTAGCAAAAGAGCTATATTTAAGTAATTTGCTTTTTCCCCCAATAATGTATTTTCTGTATATATATATATATATATATATATATATATATATATATATATATATATATATATATGTATATTTTTATTTAAGTCTATGTATGATAAGGCATTATTTGTATAAAAGTTTTTATTGCCTGTTTTAAATATATGTGTTTTTAGTTTTATAATAGAGTTTTATGAATGGGTCTTTAAGAATTAATTAGAATATGTCATGTGATTACTTTACTATGTATATAAGGTGCAGGTGTTTGTGATGTTTTGTACACCTGATGAAGCATTTGTGAAAGCGCTTGTGTGAGTCACAATAAAGTAGTACTGCTCAACTGAGACTTCCTTGCATCGTTTAAGTTCACCTGAGACTCTGGAGCCTATCCTCAGCAGCTTCTTTATCATTGCTATAACTTATGTAAATGGAAAACAACTTTTAATGATGCCATGAGTTTACATGAAATAAAAATGGCAGCAAGGGTAAGAGATGTGGTATATGACTGATTTTTATCAATGAATGTATAGAAAAGGTAGATATACATTACACTGGATAACAAGTAATAAGAATGCAGCTGGCACAAAGGGAGCAACTCAGGCAAGTTTTGTCGTTCAAGAACAGGGAATAATGAGTTTAAAGCCCATTTCTTAACATTTATCATGGCAAATGGCCCTTGATAGCATGTTTTCAAAGTGAAAGAGACAAAAGGAACTAAGAAAATGGAATTTATTTTACAATATAAAAGGAAAATGTAGAAACAAACACAAAGAATATTTATGGTGATTACTGTATACGCTTTGGATGCTGCAATCATATTATCTAAGGCAGCGTTATACAAAACAGCCAAGGGTAGTAACTACTGTTCTAGTTAAATGAGTTCTGGGAGTTGTAGCTAGTGAATTATCATATTTCCTTATGAAAAAAGGCAATGCAAGTGGCTAGTCATCTGAAAAATGTGTGCTTGATATATATTTGTTTTGCCCAGTCTGGATTTGACAAATAATTGCATATCCTTGTAGAAAGCTTTGATTATGTCCACACAATAACAATTCTGCTTGTAGGCGGTGTCTGCACAAGTTAGAGTACTTAGGGAAAAAATGCAGGCAGGTGAATAGATTGATTTAGGTTTGCCTCTGTAGTGACCTAAGGCATAAAGACCTGGATGGAAATATCCAGAGATCACACACACTGGGGTAGCCCAAAGAAACTTTGGATGATAGGGATACTAAGTAATCACTTAGGAGGCATTACAGATCATCAGCTGAGTATGTCTGCCAGAGACCTGGCAGCATCCCCTTGTAGTACTGAAGCAATGACTAGTGACAATACACTACTGCACCTTCAGGCCTCTCAGCAAAGTAAATGAGAATGAGTTTCCCTTTGTCTCTTTGTTTATCAGACTACAACCATGTTGTCTGACTAAATGGGGAAAACTTCCTTCGGGAGAGAGTTTTGGAAAGCTAGAGGGGACAGTAGGACTAACTGCCTTTCTAGAGCAGTGATATGTAGGCATGACTTCTTTGAATCATCTGCCCATTGAAATACCCCCCCCCCCAGCACTACAGGGCAGATGCATCTGCATCCATGGTAACTGTAGTTTAAGGAGTCAGCAAAGATTTGCAGAATCTAGCCACCAGGCCTGTTGAGACCATCAAATTTTACATATTCATACTGGATGCAAAAGGGGGACTAAATATTTAAGTTATGGAACTCAAAAAAGTCAGTAAAGAATCTTTGTGAAATGTGGCATGAAACAGTCATGAAAACAGAAGCAGCTTTGAGGCCCAGAGCTGTATTACAGATCTCTGTTGAAAAAGTATGAGACATGCATACTGTGGATATCAATTGCTGCATTGATGTGGTGCAGCCTTGGGATGAGAATGCTCAAAACATTTTTTTCTGTGTTTCTTTGTTGCTCTGATGCTAAAAAGTTGCTTGTTAAAAGATAAATGTTCTTAATTTGTAAGGGCATTAATAAAATAGTACTGTTCGCTGCCTTCCGTGGATGTTTTGTTTAAGTTGATTCCCGATGAACCAAGTGGCCCAATCACAGTAACTGTATCTCTGAAATTAATCTTTATAGATATTAAGAAGCTGCTTACAATTCAGTGCATTTACTGGTGACAGTGGTCTGTTACATGTAGTTCATCCCATAGTAATTTAATTGGATTTCTACTGAACTTTAAATACATCTCTTATTTTTTTTTTCAACAGGTTCACTGGCAACATCCCTAAAGTATACATAGAGCAGGCTTATGCAAAATGCAGTCTGAGTCTGTTCAATCTACCCACCATTTATTTTGGACAAACTTTGTACCACCTCTGCCCTTGAGCTTTAAGTGTTAGGCAGCCAGTCTTCTCTGTGTGTATTTTAGCCTACACAGTAACTAGTCTGAAGACAAGTACTTCAGTGCTCTAGTTTGTAAGCAATAATCTTACAGTCTAAATGCTACACCACAGACAATCCTACTGGTCAGCACTTAATCTCTACTTCCTAAAAGACACTGAAATTTACTCTTACTGTTATTAGTCAAACTATTTCTTTCTGTTACATTTTCTTCACTTCTTTTAGACTTGCTTCTCCCATTATTTATATCCTTCTGTTTGCTTCAATGGAACTGCATGCTTTCAAGGAAGTAACCCTTGTGAAGAACAGAGTGTGTGATGTACCTTTAAGAAGCATTCCAGTCAGTGGGAACATGCATATAAGTACTGAGCACATGCAAGCAAGAGTGCCATTTTGAGTGAGCAGCCAGAGTGAAAGCATGTATGTGTGTAGCAGTCAGTCAGTTAATTAGTTCAAGTTTATTGTTCCTGCCATCCATCCTGATGGGTTTGTGTGAAATAAACTACTTAAACAAACACCCAATCCTCATTGTCTTGTTTAGATACACAAAATGAGTGACACCTTGGCTCCCCTACCATTTTACTTCTAACTGGAGATGGTTATTAAACCACTTTCAGCTCTGAGCCAGTATTTGTGTAAAGCCATCACTGACTCAGTGCACTCAAATGCCTCTTTAAACTAGAAAAGTGTGTTTTTATATTTCTATAGGAATGTCCCTGCAAACAAATAGATATGTATGTAACAGTGAAGTCTGCAATTTGAACACCAGTCTGTGGGCTATGCTTTATGTAAATTATAAATATTTTGGCAGCCTAAAGCAAAGAACTTTGTCCACCATAATTGCTCCATTTTCTTAGACCACAGTATCCCCATTGGTACTCTTTCATTTCAACTGTACTTCATTGTTTGTTTTTAGCAGTCCACTGTCTCCTGTCCTTGAGTTTATTTCTCCTTTGCCCGAGATACTTGTGTAACCACTTTCAATTCTGAGGCAGTATTTTTTTCCTGAGTTGCAGTCCTGCATTTTAGCTTACTTTTACTCATTAGTTTGCTGATCTATGATGGGGTAGCCTTTAGACTTTGCCATTCAAAGTCCACAGAAACCTTCTTAACATTACACAATTATTTAAATAGTCAAGTACAATTTCTACTATTTTATATCACCTTTAATCATGATAACCTGATAATTATCAGCCTTTTAGCCCAAGAAATCTGGACAAAGCCTGATATAATGGTGGCAAAGGCCCAAAAATAGGGACATATTTAAATATTGCTCTTATAAACTTAGAAAGCAGTTAGAATAACAGGATTTATGCTAAAATGCATGCATGTATGTCATTATGTAGTGATTTCATTCCTTAAATCATCCCAGTGATTTGCCAGAAAAACACAAATTTTATGAGGAACAGACTGAAATTTTGAGGCAAAAATCTTTACATTCTGCAAAAATGTGGACAGTTGAGAGGTATGAACCTGACATTGGACTAAATTTTCTACTAAAACTGTGTCCTAGAGCAACAAATCAAGAGTTTCATATACTAGCACAGAGGAGTTCTAAACTGCAGTGTTCCTTTTACTTACCTCTCACAGTAGATCTGTGGCTGTTTAAGTCCAGTCACTGATTGTTCTCATCTGCCTCTTTCCCAACTTACATTTTCAACCTGCTTTGCTCTTGCTAATGCTTGGGCTCACTCCACTCCTCCACCCTACCCTACCCCCAATTCCCACCCACCCCACCTTAGTCTGCATTTATACTTCTAAAGCACCACCTACATATCCCACAAACCAATACCATTGGTTCCCTTCAGAAAAAAACAATCACTAGAATAACGCCCAATAATAACACCCTCTCTAGTTTTCCACCAAACTATCTCTCACAAACTGTCCTACTCCTTCCTGCAATAACTATCACATTATATCTCTACACCCAATCCAGTACCCTCCTAACTTTTACTAATCCTAATTTACATCAAAGATAAAACCAAAGTTAAATAACATACCCCTAACTTGGATTATTTTACTATTCCTCCTAAATCTACAAGCCTTCATCACCAATTACCAAATCTACCTCCTTCAAATACATAGGATTTCAGCCATTCCTCTCAAAGAATATTAACATCTAAACAGCCTGTATCTCTACACAGCACTCTGTCTCTACAAATAAATCACATCTGATTTATTTATCCATAAATGCCTTCAAACTGAATATCCAAATTTACAAATACCAAACCAAGACCAAAATATAACTGACCACACTCTACCTTCTGTAAAATATCAGTTCAGATAATTAGTGGAGATATTCTCTCCATCCCAGGTCCCACTACTCATAAGGTCCCACTACTCATAAAACTATCACTTCCAACCCCGAATTAAGCCAGTCACCTAATACCTCTCAACAAAAAAAAGGACGAAACTCATCCTACCAAATATAAACCAAAGAGGTATGTGCAATAAAATCCATGACATCCATGCCAACCTTGCTACATACACTCCTGATATAGTTGTAGCTCCCAAAACCTGGTTAAAAAAGAAAGAAATGATAATGTAATCACCCTTGCAAGGATATAATATACTCTATCATGACAGAGAAAAGAAGCATGCAGGTGAAATAGCAATCATCTGTAAAAATTCCCTGAGCATCACCTTATTTCCACAGGAAATTAAAAAAAAAAGTAATGTACTCACCATAACATTCCATCTGTGTTGTCCGTTTTCATTCTTCCTTAAATGACTCGATTCAACTCAGCCACTTCTACCAGATCCTTGGATCCAAAACTCTTGAGCTCCTCCCTTTACCCATAACGCCCTGCCAACCTAACATACCTCAAATCGAGTTTGTTGCCCCTAGTGATAAAGAGACAACATCTTAAAGAAATTAATAAAAGATATAATAAGAAAAGGCGCTAGAGTTCAGACAGGAGTAAAGGTCCCTGAGAGAACTCTTAGTTTTTTCATTAAGCAAAGGGAAGGAGCCGGTGGGTGGGAAGTTGAGGAAGAATGAAAATTGACAACACAGATTGAACATTGTGGTGAGTACATAACTTTTTCTGATGTTTTTCTTCTTATTCCTTCCTCAACTGATGGGACAGAGCCTCCGGCTAGTCAAACCTTTTGGGGGCCCTCATACAAGGATATCGTGGAGTACTGGGGAGTTAAAAGCTCTGATCCTGGAAAACAGATCCAATTTGTAGTGAGCAATAAAAGTGTGACCATTAGTCCATGTTGCAGCTGCACAAATGTCATCTATGGAAGTCTTTGACAAAAAAAAGCTGAAGAGACTGCTATTGACCTCATGGAATGAGCTCTAGGAGACTTGGGTAGGGATAGTCCTCTTTTACTATAGACAAAGGAGACACAATGGTTAACTATTTGGCCAGTGTCTCTTTAGAGACTGGCTTACCCAATCTGTTAGGAGAGAAAGAAACAAATGACTGGTCAATTTTCCTGAAATCCTTGGTTCTGTGGAGGTCAAAATTAAGTTGTCTATGCACAACTAAAATGCAGCATGTACTCTCCCTTATTTGAAAAGTTTGGAAAAAAACATTCGGTGGTTAATGACCTGGTTAATTATGGACTCTGAAGCTGAATTAGGCAAAAAAGATGGGTTGTTTCACAAGGACACCCTGTCTTTGTGGAAAACAAGTTACAGAGATTTGGAAGATAGAGCCTGGAGTTCAGACACTCATCTAGCTGATGTGATAGAAATGAGAAAACTGGTTTTCCAAGACAAAATTTTAGATATGAACTGCCTGATGGTTCAAATGGAGTTTGGGTCATGACCTGAAGCACAATAGTTAAATCCCAAGGAGAAGTAGGATCCTTTAACAGAGGTCTAAGTAAAAAGGCCCCTTTGAGAAAGACTTTACATACATAAGTTAGAAGAAGCTAAGGTAGTGTTATTTTTGCCTAGATGGAAGTTTGAAATGGCAGCCAACTGGACCTTAATAGTAGAAAAGCTAATCCCTTCACTGAAAATTGAAGCTAAAAATTAAAGTATCAGAAGAACAGGTGCAGAAATGGGTATCCAGATTCCTGCTTAGGGCCAGAATACAAATATATACTCTATTTACTTTTGTAAATCCTTCTAGTAAAAGCCTTTTGAGAAGATAAAATATGACAGACTGGGGAGGAGAGCTTTGGCTGTCTAGCAATCAATGGAAATGGAGAAACCATGCAGTCAGTTTGAGGCTTCTTATGTCTGGATGTGTTATCCCTGTCGGGTGAAACAGGAAGTCTGGAGCTGGATCCAATATCCAGGGCAAATGTAAAAGGTGATGCCAGAGGAAGGGGAACCAAATATGACAAGGCCAAAAGGAGGCAATGAATATAACTGTGCTCTTCATCCCTGTAGAAATTTGGGGATAAGATGTAATGGTGAGTAAGTATAATGGACTCTGGACATTCAGTCATGGATTAGAGCATCTGTTGGTGACTCCCCCATTGGAGGGAACAGGGTAAAGAACTTGCTACAATTGCTGTTGAGAGGAGACAGGAATAGGTCCCAGCATGGCTGGCCGCAATGACAGAAAATTCACTCTGCTACTTTGACATTGAGAGACCACTTGTGAGGCATTAGAATGAACCTGCTTAGTTTGTCTACAGTCATGTTGGCTTTCCCCGGGATGCGCATTGCTATTAGAAAATGACTGGAAAAAATCATCCATTGCCATACTCTTATTGCTTCTTGACAAAGCGGATAAGACTTTGTTCCTCCCTGTTTGTTGATATACCAGACCACTGACATATTGTCCATCTGAAAAGTTATTGTTCCAGTGGGGAGAATGTCTTGAAAGGCCTGCAATGCTAGGAGAATTGCTCTCATTTCCAAGACATTAATTTGCATCTTGGTCTCTTTGGTGGACCATGAACCATGGAGTGCACATTCCCAAGCAGTGCTCCCCAACCCCAGTAGGGAGGAATCCATAGTCACTTTGTCCATGGGCAGAGGGAGAACAAATGGATGGCCTTAGGAGAGTTTGTTCAAATGAATCCACCAAAGAAGACACCTTTTGCATGCTTGTGTGTCCCTGACTGGAACGGTTAAAGGATGCTGAAGAATGGATCGCTGGACTCACATTACCCATTGAAGAATTCACATGTGAAACCTGGCCAGAGGAACAAGGGTGATAGCAGCTGCCATGAATCCTAAGGCTTGCAAAATTAGTCATGCTGGAAGAGAATTTTTTATAACTTTCCTGAATTAGGATCTGAGTGTCTGGATTTGAGCAGGAGGAAGAGAGGCTACCTGTTTGACTGTGTCCAGACAAGCACATATGAACTCCAGACTCTGCGTAGGTGTGAGTTGTGATTTGTTGTAATTAACTGTGATGCCTAGATGGAGGATCAGCTGGAGCAAGTAGTCATTTATCTGCAGGAGTAGATGCCTGGTTGGGGTAGTTAGGAGCCAGTTGTCTAGGTACGGAAACACTTGGAATCCCATTAGTCTCAGGTGAGCTGCTACCACTGCCATGTATTTGGTAAACACTCTGGGGCTGTGGTGAGACCAAAGGGCAGTGTTCTGAACTGATAATGACTGGTTCCTGGCCAGAAGTGCAGATATCTTCTGGAGTGCCTGTTCATTTTAATATTCTAGTACACATGTTGAAGATCTGTCAAGGGGTCTATATTAAAATCACAAAACCTCACTTATGCGAATACGGAAAAGTCGACACATAATAGAGCGAACCGTGAAAACACCGAATGTCCTGAAGCATGAAATTCAAAATGTCGAATCATCATAGTTGGCCAACCCCACCGCCCGCTACGTACTACCTACCTACGCAAAATAAATAATCCACACTTCCCCATATCTACACTTCACCCATATATCCCATATCCTAATCAAACATTCACTACACACAAATGTATCTAACTATAAACAAACAACACCCAACTACAGGAAAAGTATAAATTACGTATACATTCAGCTACACAACTATATTACTATATGTACACTTAACATAACCCTACTTCTAACCCTAAAGTAAAGGTTGCATGTATTACTATGTATGCACTTACCTTAACCTGCACCCTAACCCTAAGGTCCATAACTATTGCACACTTACGTTAGGGAGCTATACCGGATAAGGGCCAACTATGACAATTCTATATTTCAAATTTCACGCTTCAAGATGTTTGGTGTTTTCGCGGTTCACTATATATGTGTCAGTGTTTCCGTATTCATGTAAGTGAAGGTTTTGCAATTTTAATATAGACCCCTGTCAAGCACATCCAATCATCTTTTCACAGCAGAGGCATAATGGACTGAACCATGACCATCCAGAAGCCTGAATATTGCACAAACTGATTTAGTTTGCTGAGATCTTGTATTGGTCTCAAATGCCCTGTCTTTTTTGGTACTAAAAAGAATCTTGAATAGCTCCAGAAGCCTCTTTCATTTTGGGGGGACCTTCTGGATGACTCATTTTGTCTAGCAGCTTTTGTAATTTCTAATGCTGCTGATCCCCTCTGATCAGGTAGGACATCAAGGATTCTTGTCTTTCTTGAAGGGGGGAATTTAGGAAAATGGTATGACATAACCTCTGGATATAATGCTCTGCACACAGTAATCTTTTGTTATGGATAGCCAGGCTCTTTGATGCAGAGAGAAATGCTCCCTGACTGCCTCCAGAGGGTAGCAATTGGGCCTCTTTTGGGACTGCTGGTAGGACTTGTCCAAGAAGGAATCCCAGAAGCCCTGGTTCTGCAGGCCACCGGGGCAGCTCCTTTCATTTCAGTTCCCCCCTCTGTCACTCACAAAGCTATCTCTTTGTGAATGTTGGAAAGGACCCTGGGATTTATGAAATCACATTTTCTTATCTCTCTATTGATTCCTATAGAACAGTCTTTGAGGGGATAGAAAAATGTATACCAATGGCAGACAGGGTCTATCCATCTTGCTCACATCTAAAGAGCATGTCCTTTACTTTGGGGCCAAATAAGGAAGATCCATCAAAGGGAGCATTGATGAATGAAGATTTAAAGGGCTTCATAAAATCACATAGTCACATCCAGGCATGTCTCCTAATGGTTATGCCTGAACCTGCTGCCCAGGATGTACCTTCTGCTGCATGGGAGATAAACCTCATGGATGCATTACAAATTGACTGGAAGGTGGCCAGTTGGAAGGAGAATCTATCTTTGTCCTTGGCAGATATGGACCCAGAATGAGATTTGGAAAGTTCTTTAGTCAAATCTCTTTGTAATCTTGTAAAATGCACCAAGTAATTCAGCAGCCAGAGGGCAAAGGTTGCTGAAGCATACACACACTTACCAAATCTGTCGTAGGCCCTGGGCTCCCTATTAGGGAGATAGACAGAAGAGTTTTGTTCCACAAGCTCTTTTTTTTTTTAACAAGAAGCATATTTATTAAATTATCACTTATGACATAGGCAATCACACATTTATATAAATGATAACAAACCATATTGACATAATCCCAACTGCAAATATATTCCATCACAAACCATATTGACATAATCCTAGTTGCAAACATTAAACATCACTTCTAATCTACCCAGTCATTGTCAGTTCAACAGTACATAGCTCATTCAAGTCCTGCTTTCTTTTAAACCTCATTACTCCCCTGTATGTATTGTTCCCACAATTCCCATTTTTCCTAATTAATTTGCTCTTACCCTTTTTTAAAGAGCTCGTTTATAGTTGTTTTATCTCTGTTACTATATTCACTACTTCTAGTACAGTTGGTATATACTTTGATTTCTATTTTCTACTAACTGTTGTTTTTCTTGGCAGCTACAATAATTAGTCTCAGCAAAGCCTTACTCAGTCTAGGCAATTCTGATTATGTATCATATTTCAGAAAAATCATTTCCCTAGTTACACCAATTTACTCACCCAGAATCTCCAACAGAGTAATCTGCAGGGAATCTTTAAAGTCTGCCAACTCATCATACTCCCGGAAAATATGTTTCCAATTAACCTTTTCTTCCCCATCAAGCCTCCAACATTTGCTGTCTACCTGAGGAAAAAGTCTTGGACTCTACTTGGGGTATAAAAATATCTATGTAAACATTTCCAAGCAAAAAATCCTAAATATTCTACATTTTGTTTCATACTTGTGAGGCATACATATATCCCCCATTGTTTATTTGTGGATTACTTATTCATTCTCTCTTCCCAGTGTTTTCTAACTTCCTCTGATTGATTCTTATATTTTATATGCTCTGTAACATCTGGCTAATATCTCACAGGACTGCCCCAAATGAATGTGAAGTCCCCCACTTAAAACAGAGGTCAGTAATTAAGGAGCCTCAATCCTCATCACTGACTTCAGTGTGGGAGTGTCATGGAAAACAGCAGAGCATACCTGGGACTGGACTATATACCTCTGTCCACCCTTAAATGTAATCCCTTATTATGCACTTCAGAGCAATTTGTTCCAGTTTAAGACCTCTGATTCACTCACACTCAAACTAAATTTAAATTTCACACTCTCTAACACTTATGAATAGCCTGACACAAATCTCCAGCTCGGTCCCCTCCCCAATACAAATGGTAAACACTGTCACCGGAGTCAGACAGGTCTACATGTCCTTCAAATGGTGATCAGTTATTAAAAAGTAAATATCAAAATAAATAATAGCTATAACAAGAAGCAGTCAGGCATTCAAGATGACCTAGGAAGTACCAACAAGGTATAAGCACTCTCTAAACTCTAAAGAATACACGGATTGTCTAGCCCAGGTATAAGCACTCTCTAAACTCTAAAGAATACATGGATTGTCTAGCCACAATGTAAAGTAATGAAAAACATTTAATAATAAGTAAAATGTTTACAAGAATGTAAATCAATAATTTTCAATAAACACCACAATTCAATCACCAGAAATCTAAAATTAAACTGTAGGATAGAAGTCCATCATTTTAGAAAAACTCTAAATAACTAAACTTTCCTAATCTAACTAGATAATTCTGTCCATGATCTAATCTAAAATATAACAGCAAAGCAAAAGGAGATTTACAGTTTTTGGTGAGTCCTTTTCAGGTATCCATTGTACAGCACTGTTACTGACTGCAACTCTAACTGCTACTCTTCACTAACTGGTCTTCCACTGATTTCAGCAGTCTCTTTGATATTCCAGGTTAACAGTCTCAACTGTCTTACTTTAAAAATAACAGTCAGCTGTTGAAAAAGTTATTTTTCCTGTCGGTCAGCTGTTCAAGTAATCAGATAGCAACCAGGAACATTATAATGACATCATCTACTGATCAGGTGATTCTCCACAGACAGTTTTTACTTTAGAATCTCCCTCACAAACATTTGGAATTAGAGATGTATCAAAACACTGACAGATTTTTAAAACATTTTGTATAAACAGGGAAATGCTCAACATTTTAAAAAATTATTTACATTTTCACAATTAGACATTCTGGCATACAATACAAGTTAATCTGAGAATATTCACAAATCTCCTACCAGAAATGCTAACAGAGATGACAGTGTTTTCTTTTTCTTCACATGCTTACTAATAATTCCTATTTAATGGCATCTTCTATTCTATATTCAACTGAAAACTCCACCAGCACTGGTCTTTCATGTAGGACCCCCTATTTCTTTATCTTTGCCTATACTCTGTCAGTCCTTGATAAAGAAGGCAATCTCTAACCTGCAGTACAAATAAATCCTTGGCATTATCCCATTCTATTACCTTTTCCTCTCTAGTTATTTGCTTCCAATACTTTTTTTCATTGTCAGTTTCTCCAATAAATTCCACCCCCCTGTTGCCTATCCCTAATTGCAGTCATCCCTTTTGACAGAATCTCCTTTCTCCATTCCTATGTTGGCTTAGTTATTAGAATACTTTCTACTACTTTATGAATATGATATTCTGTATGATTATAGTTATTCTCCTTAAAGATCTGGATCCAAAATACCAACCTCCCATTGTTTCCTAGGCTTTCCCCAGTTCATCATCATCCATTTTCTCTTTGAATTTTCATTTTCTGCTTGTGCTATGTATAGGAGCCTTCTTAACACAAAACTCCCAATGAAACACAGCAACAAACAACTGAAAAATAAGTAAAACAGATGGCAAACTGAGCGTTCCTTAAAACTCCCAACTGGTTTATTGCTCTTAGCAATTTCATTCAACAAACATACAGTGAACTTCTTCAGACATTTCCTAGCATCCCATCCTTTAAATAATAATAATAAATTAACTTTATTATTATTTAAAGGATGGGATGCTGGGAAATGTTATCTGAAGAAGTTCACTGTATGTTTGTTGAATGAAAGCGCTAACAACAATAAACCAGTTGGGATTTTTAAGGAATGCTCAGTTTGCCATCTTTTTTACTTATTTTTCATGTATAGAAGCCTTAAATGTGTAGCGTATACCCTTTCAAATTGGCTAATCCCAATCCATGTTTTTCTATTGGAAGAATCGGCTTGTCCCATTTGACTCTTGTTGTCTTCCCCTCCCAGATAAAATCCTTCAGATCTTTATTAATTGCTATCTTCAGCTTCTCCTCTGGTTGATAAAAATATGCCTGACCTGTGTATAAGATTAAATGGACTAAAAACATTTTAACTGCTTGTATCTTACTTTCCATATACATATAACAGAGCTTCCAATTTCTCAGTTTTTGTATTATCTTTTTAGACATTTCCTACATATCCTTAGCTGCCACACCAGAATAATTTTTAATCCAGACTCCTGAATACTTCATTTTATCATGTCTCCATAAATATAGATATTGCTGAACCAATTTGTGTGTGGTTAGATAATTATTTACTATTGCCTTTGTTTTAGCTTTATTAATTGTGTACACAAAAAGATTTGAAACTGCCTCAAAATGTTCCACAGCACTGTAATGTGTTTTTCTGGTTTTGTCAGGTTTAAATAATATCATCTTCAAACAGAGACAGCTTTTCTTGCCTACCATACCAATTATATCCTTGAATTTCTAAGCCCCTTATTTTTATTTGCCAGTGGTTCTAAATATAATGCAAAAAAACAAGAGGAGCATCCCTGCCTGGTACCACTACTCAAGAAGAAATTATCAGAGAGGACCTCACCCACTTTAATTTTCACCTCTGATCCCTCATATAGCCTCCTAATCAACCTTATAATTTTATCAGGGAATGCAAATGTTTCCATTGCCTGTTCATAAAGTCCCAGCTTACTGTATAAAATGCTTTCTCTGAATCAAGACCAACCAACAGTGGTATTTTCTTGCATTCTACTTCCCTCTGTGTCATCTATGTTCTGTTAATGTTGTCAAATGTTTGCCTCCCCTCCACAAAACCATATTGTTCCATATCTATGAATTTTGGCATATCTTTTGCTATTCTTTTAGCCATTATAGACATGAACACTTTATAAACATGGTTTAATATTGAAATGGGTCTGTATGAAACTCAGTCTGATGGCTCTTTACCCTCTTTAGGTATTACAGCTACCACCGCTTTCTTTCAGGATGTTGGTACTTCTCCTCCTCTTAAAATACTGTTAAACAAAACCTTCCAGATTTGCATCAGTTTTTTTCCCTCCTAGCTTCTAAACTTCCACAGGAATACCATCTATTCCTGGGGACTTTCCTGTAGATTGGTTATACATCACCGTTTTTATCTCATCTCCTCCTATCTTAACTGTTAGTAATTGAACCTCATCTACCTCTAACCTTGACAAATATAATTCTTCCATAAACATTTTCATTTGTACTTTTTCTTAATTTCAATATTTCTCTGCTTTTTACAGACTTTCATAAAATCTCCAAAATATTTCTAAAGCCACAATATGATCTCTTGTTACCTTCCTTGTTATAGGCTCCTTAAGCTTGGTGACAGCCCCTTCTTTTTTCTGTTGCCTGAGTCATTGTGCTAAAAGTTATTGTGCTCTACATTTATTATAAAAAACAGTTGTTTAACAGCAATATTTCTAAACTTATGTATATTATCAAGGTAATCCTTTATTTTCTGTTTAGCATTCTGCAGTTGCTCCTCTTCCTGTTCTGTGAGATTCCCCCTGTTCTACAATACTTTAACATTTGTCAATCCCTCAAAATAATTCTTGTTACTTCTTAATCATATCTCCCTTTCTTTTATTTCCACCCTATTTTTAAACTCCACTTTAATTTTATCACACCCCTATCTATATTTTCAGAAGAAATTTCTATATTCTCTAATAGCTCCTGAATAATTTCCACTAACCATTCCTTAAATTCCTCTCATTTCAGCATATAGGTGGGAAAGTGCCAGTGTCTCATTTTTATTTCATTACCTTGTGTTTTTATTTTAGTTATTATTGGTGCATGATCTGAAATAGTTATTGGGTGTGTATCAAGACTTTCAATTAAATGCACATGTTCCTGTGAAATGTAAATTCTGCCTAGCCTAGCTCAGTTTATATATTTTAGGGAATAATATGTAAATTCATTCCAAACTCCTAGTACTGAATTTACATCTTTCATGCCAAATATTTTCATACATTTCTTCAAAAGTCTACCTTCCTTTGTTGTACTTTGCCTTCTGGGCACCCCAGACATATATTCACTGTTGCAAATGAAATTCTAATCTTCACCTTTAAGTAATATTCCTTGCTGCAAACTGATTTTTTTTATTCCAGAATTTTCTTTTTTTTTAAACACCTCTATTGAATAATCATTTTGTGACACAGGCAAATTTACATTTATACAAAAGTAATCAAATGTATTAACATTAACAACCATTATATTTCACATATATTGCTATACATCATATAACCTAAGCAACATTACATAAATTATTCAATTCCTGCCCCCTTTTTTTAAACAAGAAACATCTTTATTAAACCATCACTCGACATAAGCAATCATACATTTATACAGAGAAAAACAAACCACACCGATACAATCCTAGTTGCAAGCATTTTACATCACAAACCATACTATCATACTCTCAGTTGCAAACATTATACATCATTTATAATTTACCCAACCACTTTCAGTGATACCTAACATAGCTCATTTAAGTCCTGCCTTCTTTTAACCCTCATTCCTCCCATGTATGTATTGTTCCCTCAATTCCCATTTTTATTTCTATATAGCTTGCTCCTACCCTTTCCTAAAGATCACAATTCCAGTTGTTTTATCTCTGTTACTACATTCACTACTTTTAATATAGTTGGTTTAGATTTTGATTTCCATTTTGTAGTAATTGCTTTTATGGCAGCCAGCATAATTAGACACAGCAAGGCCTTACCATGTCTAGGCAATTCTGATTCTGTATTACAGTGTGAAGCTGCCAGCCCAGCTAGCTGGAGTTTTGTAAATAACTATGTCATCTGTGAATATTAATATGATTCATATGCTTGTCTTACAAATGTAAGAAAACTATATGTTGTGTGGATATTAAACTACTGGTGCAGAAGTGTGTGTTGAACTGTGTGTTATGTACTGAGCTTCAAGAATGTAACCACAGTGTACCCTGCTGGAAAAGAGCAGAAATGTGTATAAACTATATGCCTGTGCAAATGTGTGTTTTCATAGTAGAAGTTGGAACATACAGAGTTAACTTGCAAACTCTGAGAAAATAAGTGAAGAGTTTTACGACTGTGTTTATCTCAGCAAGAAGAAAGAATGTCTACAGCTAGAAGTTCTTTCTATTGTCTGGAAACAGAAATAATTACAGGTTTCAAATGTAAAAGTGTTTTACAACTTCCAGTTTTAGGCAAACTTCTGAGAGAGAAGTATTTTTGACACAGAGGTACTAAAGTTTAAGTTTCTTTTAGCCTGGGAACTGAAGCCAAAAGTGACAAATAGTGATGTCACCCAGTTGACCCAGCTGTAATGTGTTGTTATTAATTTAAGAACTATCTCTCAGAGAAAGTCTGTGCCTTTTTGTATTTGTCTTTGGACCTGAAAACATCCTCTCATCAGCACTTGCCTTGCTAATAATAAGTAACTAGATCACAGTGATTTATCTTACAGATAGATAGGAATATAGTAAGATTAGTTTAGATGTTTTCTGTATTTATTTCAGACTGTCCTGCAATGTTGTTTTAAAAAAATTCCTGTGATTCTGAACTCTGTTGTCACTGTTTTGAGTTATTGAGTATTGTCTTGTTCTTTTATTATTTATTATTAAATATATTTAAACCTTTTAATTGTGGCTGGTTTGTTTAGATATATTTAAGCTCTTAGAGTACTTGCATATTTGTTGACACTGTACAGGCCATTCCTAAATAGCCTTCAAGTCTTGGTCACACTTACCATTTGGATTATAGTAACATTACACAGTAGGATTGGCCACCCTTGGTAAGGGTCTTATAGTATGGTTGGTGGAAGTGATAACTACCTTTTAGTCTGGGCAGAAGGGGAAATAGCTAGTAAACCTGTTCCAGCCTTTCCCAGAAGTGTGTGTGTGTGTGTGTGTGTGTGTGTGTGTGTGTGTGTGTGTGTGTGTGTATAAATCAAATCTCAAAGTGTATGTGCCAGCTACTTGGGCAGGGACATGAAGCAGTTGTTGGACAGAGAGGATGCTGGAGGTTTTGGCTTGACCACTCAGCTGAGATCTTAACCCTATAGCTGTGCCAGTGGGAAGTCTTATTGGGGATCTGGAGAATGAGGGAGAAACCAGCCCCAGACTGACTGTGATCTCTGTGTGCTCTTAAGGGAAATTGTACTTTACTGTTTGTGTACTTGTCATCCTGCCAATGTGCACATCTCTCACTGGTGTAGTGTTGAGGATTAAGGCTCCTTGATTACTGGGCCAGTGCAGGGGCATCACACACAGCTCAGAAAAATCACCTCCCTCGTCACACCAATCCACCCACCCAGCATCTCGAACAGTACATCCTGCAGGGAATCCTTAAAGTCTGCCAACCCACCACACTCCCAGGAAAATATGTTCCCAAGTACCTCTTTCTTCCCCGTTACACCTCCAACACTTGCTATCTACCTGAGGAAAAAAAAGTCTCTGGAGTCTACTTGGGGTATAAAAATATCTATGTAAACATTTCCAACCAAAAATCCTAAATCTTCTAGATTTAATTGGATATTTGGGAGGCATACATATATTCTCGCATTGTTTCTTTGTGAATTACTTATCCAGTCTGTCTTCCCAATGCTTTCTAACCTCCTCTGATTAATTCTTATAATTATCATGCAATATTTTATATGCTCTACTAATTATTCATTTTTTAATGGCAGCTTCTGTTCTAGATTCTACTAAAAAACTCTACCAATGCTAGTCTTTCATTTAGGACCCCCTATTTCTTTCTCATTGCCTATACGCTGATATCAATCCTTGATAGGGAAGGCAATCTCTAACCTGTACTCTAAATAAATTCTTGGCCTCTTCCCATTCTATTACATTTCCATCTCTAGTTATTTGCTCCCAATACATTGGTTCCTTTGCCAGTTTTCTCCAATAAACTCCAGCCCCCCCCTTGCCTATTGTCTATATCCCTAATTGCAGTCATCCCTATCAGCAGAATCTCCTTTCTCCACTCCCTTGTTGGCTTAGTTCTTAGAATATTTTCTGCTACTTTATGAATATAATATTCTGTATAATTATTATTATACTCCTTAAAGGTCTGCATTCAATATCCCAGTCTTTCCTTGTTTCTTGAGCTTCCCCACCCCCATTTCAACATCATCCCTTTCCACTTGGAATTATAGTTTTCTGCTTGTGCTATGTATAGGAATCTAAACTGTGTAGCTCTGAAATACCCCTTCAAATTGGGTAATCCCAATCTGCCCTGTTCTTCTGGAAGAATCATCTTCTCGCACTTGACTCTTGCCATCTTCCCCTCCCAGATAAAGTCATTCAGCTCTTTATTAATTGCTGTCTACAACTTCTCCTCTGGTTGATAAAAATATGTCTGACTTCTGTATAAGACTAAAGGGACTGAAAACATTTTTACTGCTTGTATCTTACTATCCATATCCATATAACAGAGCCTCCATTTTTTCGGTTATTGTATTATATTTTGTTTAGTCTCTTCCCACATATCCTTAGCTGCCACACCAGAATCATTTTTAATCCAGACTCCTAAATACTTCATTTTATCATGTCCCCATAAATATGGATAATGCTGAACCAATTTGTGTGTGGGTAAATAATTTACTGCTATTGCCTTTGTTTTAAATTCATTAATTTTGTATCCTGAAAAGATATGAAACTGTATCAAAATGTTCCACAACACTGTAATGTCTCTTCCTGGCTTTGTTAGGTATAAAATAATATTATCTACAAATAGAGCCAGCTTTTCTTGTCTATCATAACAATTATATCCTTGAACGTCTGAATCCCTTATTTTCTTTGCCAGTGGTTCTTACTATAATGCAAATAAAGAAGGGGAAATAGGACACCCCTGCCTGGTTCTTCTGCTCAAGCAGAAATTATCAGAGAGGACCCCACACACTTTAATTTTTGCCTCTGATCCCTCATATATCCTCCTAATCAACCTTATATTTTTTTCAGGAAATACAAATGCTTCCATTGCCCTGCTCATAAATTCCCAGCTTACTCTGCCAAATGATTCTTTACATCAAGACCCATTAACAACAATGATGTCTTCTTACATTCTGCTTCCCTCTGGATCATCAATGTTCTGTTAATGTTGTCAAATGTTTGCCTCCTCACCACCAAACCACATTGATCCATCTCTATCAATGTTGGCATTACTTTTGTCATTCTTTTAGCCATTATAGACATGAACACTATAATCATGATTTAGTATTGAAATGGTTCTGTATAAAGCTGGGTATGATGGATCTTTATCCTCTTTAGGTATTACAGCTATCACTGCTTTCTTCCAGGATGTTGGTACTTCTCTTCCTCTTAAAATATTTTTAAAGAAAGCCTGCTAGATCTTTATCAGTATTTATTCCCTCCTAGCTTCCAAACTTCCACAGGAATACCATCTATTCCTGGGGACATTCCTGTAGATTGATTATATATCACCATTTTTATCTCGTCTCCTCCTATCATGTTACTAATTGAGCCTCATCTACCTCTATCCTTGGCATATTTAATTCTTCCATAAACATTTCCATTTGTATCTTTTCTTGATTTCCATTTTTCTCTGCTTTATACAGACTTTCATAGAATTTCAGAAATATTTCTAATACCTCTACAGGATCTCTTGTTACCTTCCTTGTTATAGGCTGCCTAAGCTTGGCAACAGCCCTTTCTACTTTCTGTTTCCTGAGTCATTGTGCTAAAAGCTTGTGTGCTCTACTGTTATTATAAAAAACAGTTGCTTAACAGCAATCTTTCTAAACTTGTGTATATTATCAAGGTAATTCCTTATTTTCTGTTTAGCATACTGCAGCTGATCCTCTTCTTGTTCTGCGAGATTCCCCCTATTCTGTAAAACTTTAACATTTGTCAATCCCTCTAAATAATTATTGTTACTTTTTAACCATAGCTCCCTTTCTTTTATTTTCACCCTATTTTTAAACCCCACCTTAATTTTATCCCACTCCTAGCTATATTTTTAGAATAAATTTCTATCCTCTGTAATAATGCCTAAATAATCTCCACTACCCATTCCTTAAATTCCTCTATTTTCAACAGAGAGGTGGAAAAGTGCCAGTGTGCCATTTTTATTTCATTACCTTATGTTTTTATTTTAGTTATTACTGGTGCATGATCTAAAATAGTTATTGGGTGCGTATCAAGACCTTTAGTTAAATGCACATGAACCTGTGAAATGTTAATCCTGTCTAGCCTAGCCCAGTTTTTATATATTGGGGAATAATATGTAAAATCACTCCAAACTCCTATTACTGAATTCACATCTTCCATGCCACATCTTTTCATAAAATTCTTCATAAATCTACCTTCCTTGGTTATACTTTCCCTTCTGGGTACCCAGACAAATCTTCTTTGTTGCAAACCATATTCCACTCCCCACCTGTAAGTAATATTCCCTGCTGAAATCAGATAATTTCTCCCAGAATGTTCTTAAGCTCCATTATAGCAGTTTTACGTGGAATAGAAATACATGCTAGTGTAGTCCTCCAACCTTGCCCGTAGCCACTTAGCACTACAAATATGCCATTATTATCTTTTTTATTCTCTTCTATCACTATTGGTGCTCCTCTTGCAATTAATATATTTGCAATTATATACCCCTCTTTTCCCCTTTTTCCAGGTATTCCGCTGAATAACCATCCTGAAAACCTTTCTTTATCAAATTCACATGTTCAGTTCTAAGTGTGTCTCTTGTAACATAGCTATTTGCACTCTACATTTTTTAATATAGTTCACTGCTCTTTCTTTTTTTATTTATCTGTGAAACCATTGACATCTAAAGACATTACAAAAAGCATCAGTGCATTAAAAAGTTATTATTCCCACCTTTTATGTATATCTTATTTGTTAATTGTCTAGTTCTCGCTTTTGTGTTACATGCATACATTGTTTGACAGACTGAACTTTTATATAGTTGTTTCTTGTCATATGCATTTGCGCCTATGTCACATCTTACAAAATGTTTTGTTTTATTGAAAGCCCTCAAACAAAAAAACAAACACACCCCAAGTACCCCCAAAAAACTATTAGCGTAATACTAACACACAAAACTATGTACATCTTCAAATACTGAAGTTTTACCCTCCTAATAGGAACAAAAGTCAAACTGACAGCCACACTCATAGACTTGAATTACCCTAAAAGAAAGGCCAAACGTTATGACACATGTTGCAGCCTGTGCTTCTACTTAGTGCTAACTGATTTTGTCTTTTCTTTATAGCTCTCCCAGCTGGGAAACCCCCCTGAATGCTTTCCGAGAACATTATCTTCAAGCCAATTTCTATTCTCAGTTTTTTTCTTTAGCCAATCACTCTGCACCAGATAGTAGTCAGTTTCTCTTTATCAAATTGTCTCCATGGAGACATGAGAACCAGGTAGCCAGTTTCACTTTATCATATTGTTTCCATGGAAACATGAAGACCATCTGCAGCATTGTTACTGAGCATACGTGCATTTGCTAGGAAAAAAAAGACTCATAATATTCAATATTCTTTTTTATTTACTTGCTTACTCTTAAAATATGTTACTAAATCAGTCTAAGGTCCTTAATCCAGTCATTTCCCCATGCAAAAGTGAGAAAAAGCACATTCATTTTTCTTATGTCATGTTCTTTTAACCAGGCTTTTTTCCCTTGCATTGCCTATATTTTGTAAAACTGAACAAGAAGAAAGAGACAAAGGGGAAAGAAAAGAAAAAAAAAGAGCAGCACCTGTTTATAATCCCCATTACACTTAAAAACAACTGAGAAAATTTTACTTTATAGCATGCAAATAAAACCATATGCCACAAAAATAGTGCTAGTAAGAAAAATGTCTTTACTTACAGTTAACTTTCTCCTTCCTGTTCTCCTCCCCAAAACATTTTTGAATATTAATGACATGAAGTAGGGCACATGCTTCAGAGTCCCCCACAAGTCCAACAGATTCTGGAAAAGTGCAATATTTCTAGATTTTCATGCTCTTTCACATTTCACACATATAATTATTGCACTGTAATCCCAAATTAAGTTACTAGTTTTATTACTGTTCATCTCCAACTCTCATATCCTGTTTGTGCTTCATTTCCAATGTACTCTTGATTCTTCTAGTCAGCTCTCATAATCCCTTTCTTCTCCAACATTTTCCTATGAAACATTGGAAAAGGTTTCTCAGGTATAGTCTCTCTGTGGTCTTTATTACCAGAAGAGCAGCTCACCTTTTGTTGGACAAACTTCCTCCTTAGCATGTACTTCATCAAAAAATTATATTGTTACTCCAGGGAAGAATACTTTGAAGACAGCTGGGTACAGCAGTTTGAATCTCACACCTGCATCTCAACATTTCTTGAATAGTAGAATAAATTTGCTGCTCTTCTGCCTAGTGTACATGGAGTAATCACTCTCCACAAACACTGCTGTCTCACACTTTGGAGCATACACATGATGTGCCCTTTCAACTAACAACTCCTGCTGTGGAATACCAGTCCAGTTAATTATTTGTGCTTTCATAAAATTAATGCAGACTGTTCCTTCCAGTTTCTCTGGTATAGCTGATTATCTCAGATTTTCCCTAAGTGCTCTGTCTTCTAATTCTATTACTTTTTGAAACATCCCCTCCTGAGCAGTCTCATATTCAGCCAGCCTTTTCTTCATTTTGACCTCTAATATTTGCAGCTTTATCACCTCATCTGAATATTAGTTTAAAGCTTCTTCTATTTTTTTCTAGTCTTTTGTTGTTTGTGTTGATATAGTCCATCAGTGTTTTGTTTATTTTAGCCAGGTGCTAGTGCAGTTGTCTTGTATATTCCTGTATGTTACTGGAATTCATGTCTGGAGGTTGCATTGCTTTTTGCTGAACAGCTGCAGAACTTTCCCCAGTCAGTGTTTCTTCCTCAATTTTTTGTAGCAGATTTTTTCCAGGTCCTCTGTATTTCTTTTTTCTGGCATCCAGTCAGTACACTCACTAGCCATTTACTGAAATGTACCCATAAACACAAGTCTGCTGGCCTTTTCTGCTAAGTTTCTCTTTTCACACTGGTAGAGCTAACATTAAGCTGTTACTGAATGTGTAGCCATCTTGGAAGCCCCCACATTCTCTTACATTGATAGTGAACACCAGTATCCTCTTCTCCCAGAATTTTCTTAAGCTCCATTATAGCAGTTTCAGGTGGAATATAAATACATGGCAATGTCATTCTCCTCCCTTGCCAATAGCCCCTTTGTACTAGAAATCTGCCATTATCTTTTTTAATCTTCTTCTATCACTATTCACAAGCTCTTTTTAGTGGCTGCCTCCACAACCATGGCACCAACTGGGACCCACTTGCTCCAGTGTGCCCTGTCCTTAGTAAGAGCTTAGTAAGAGCTAAAATTTTGTCAGGATGTTTTGGGGATCTGCTCCACAGTATCCATTTCCTTCCACACCTAGCAATAAATGAGATCTTTGAGTTCATCAGCTGGGGGAGTTACCCAAGAACTAGCTGGGCCAGAATTTAAGGCCTTCAGGAACACCAGTTCCTCCTGGGAAGGGGTATCAGAAGACCAACCACTTTTCTTTTTTAAAAATTCTAGAATGTCTCCAAATTAGACATCTTCTGGTGGAGATCTGGGGAGCCCTTCCTCTTCTTCAAAATCAGTGTCTTCAGTGAGAGATTCCTGAGGGAAATCTAGGTGTCTCCTTCTACATATCCTTTCCAAGGGACCTTCTCAGTGGATGGTCTGGGAAAGTATAGGAAGAGATGAGGATGTCCTGCAGGACTGACTGTAGACTTGATTGGGCTGGCTGTCCCAAAGGAATGGATGAATAAGTCTCAGAGCAGAGAACTGAAGGAGGTATAGTTGTCTGATCTTAGGAGGGCAGGGATGTCCTCTCTCTAGATAAAGAGAAGCCCTCTCCACAACCTTGAAGGCTGAGCATCAGGGGGAAACTAAAGTCAATGGCAAAGGAGACAATAATTCTTGAGCCATCAGTTCCTTCAATCCTACAAACACTCCACCAAAGGAAAGAGTCAGACCCAAGCTGTCCAGCACTGAAGCCCCGAGAGACAGAGTTAGCTAAGATAACTTCAGAGTTGAGCCTAGCCCCCTTGGATCTGGTGCTGATGTGTCAGCTATGAGAGTCCTCTGGCTCCAGAGTGCTCTGGGCTGGGAGACTCAGAGAAGTTACTGGAGTCAAAGAACAGACTGTCTTTGAATCCAATAAGGACCCCTCCAGGGGTCTCCTATCTGAGGGCTCCAAAACAGAGGGTCAGACCAAAAAGGAGAGACCCAAGTGAAGTAGACAAAGATTAGCTCATGGATCCAGTTGAAGTTGGAGCCAGAAGTACCCCCATCTGGATATGAGCTCATCATCCTATCCATGTTAGCCTTGGATAAACTTCTAGAAGACCTGAGAGAAGGCATGAAGGACAGAGGTCTTGAATGTCTGTGGAGGGATCCCTCCGAGAAGGGTGAAGGGAGCCAAGAAGTGATTGGATCTGGTAGGAGAAAGGTGTTTGGATCTGGGGTGAATTCAATTTAAAAGCAGTCAGATCTGATTATTTTGAAATCTTAGATGGCGGCTCCAAGGAAGGAGCCAAAGAGGATGTGCGATCCAGTGACCTCTTGCAAGAATCTTTTTTTTAACAAAAAACATCTCTATTAAATTTTCATGTATGACATAAGCAATCTTACATTTATATAAATGAAAATTAACCATAATGACACAATTCAAGTTGCAAACATTATACCTTAGAAACCATGCTAACACAACTGTAGCTGCAAACATTATTCATCACTTTTAATATATCCAGTCATTGTTAGTCATCCCTTACATAGCTCAATCAAACCATGCCTTCTTTTAAACCTCATTCCTCCTCAGCATGTATTGATCCCACATTGCTCCTACCCTTTTCCAAAGATCCCAGGTCGAATTGTTTTATCTCTGTTACTATCTTTGTACTTATAGTAAAGTTGGTTTAGACTTTGATGTCAGTTTTTTAGTAATTGCTTTTTTTGGCAGCCATCATAATTAGACTCAGCAAGGCCTTGCTATGCCTAGGCAGTTCCGATTCTGTATCATAGCTCAAAATAATCATTTCCCTAGTTACTCCAATTTGCTCACACAGCATCTCTGACAGTGCAGACTGCAAGGATTCTTTAAAGTCCGCCAACTCATTACAGTCCCAGAAAATATGTTCCCAGTTACCTTTCTCTTCCCCGTCACACTACCAACATTTGCTGTCTACCTGCAGAAAAATTCTTTGGCGCCTGCTTGGGGTATAAAAATACCTATGTAAATACTTCCAGGGAAAGATCCTAAATCTTCTACATTTTGTTGCATATTTGAGAGACATATATATAACCCCCATCTTTCTTTGTGAATTGCTTATCCAATCTCTCTTCCCAATCCTTCCTAACCTCTTCTGATTGATTCTTGTAGTTATCATGCAATATTTTATATTCTGTACTAATTATTTCTTTCTTAACGGCAACTTCTGTTCTAGATTCTACCAAAAACTCTACCAGTGCTGGCCTTTCATTTTCTTGCAAGAATCTTTATCTTTGGGAGTCAAGTCTGGCTTCCTCTTGTCCAGTTTCCTAGAGGGGTTTGAGCTCCAGCTATGGAGGCAGAAGATGAAAAAGTAGAAGGGAGAATGCCCTTCAACTGCGGCTTGTTTGTCCTATCAGTGAGGGCTCTGGAATTGAACCCAGAACAAATATAGAAATCCATAACTAAATGAGGGGCACCTAAACAATATACACATGCCGGTGGGCATTCACATTTAGGATTTTATGCCCACAGGTGATATACTTTCTAAATCCAGTTGGCATGTCAACTTTACTGTCCTAAGTTAAGTCCACAAAATAAATACAAGAAAAAAGTACTAACTTAAAAGGGGTTTTGTAAGAAATAAGGAAAAGGAGAGGAACAACTACCAGCAATAGTAGTACAAGGAGTACTCTAATGAATAAGGAAGAATTTAAATAAGATGATACCAAGAACTGTACTACATAAAAGTACCAAGAAAAATGGTAGCATCTATGTAGTAGAAAATAGCTAGAGAAAATTAAAGAAAACAAGGAAGGCAGGAGAAAGTAAAAGCAAAGTATAAGATAAGTTTTTAAGTGAAACTCCTGATTATATTAAAAAACAACTCCCAGAGTTATGTTGCTCAAGAGCAACAGAATCTGCTTCTGAAGCTCTGAGGTATGTTAGGTTAGTGGGGCATTGTGGTTAAAGGGAGGAGCTTGAGAGTTTTGGATCCAATGATGTGGTAAAAGCAGCCAAGTTGATTCCAAGACCCATCAGTTGAGGAATGAATGGAAGGGACATCATCAGATACCCAAATTTAACAATGCTGAATTTTAAAAACACTCCTAAAAATCAGCAATAGAAAATTGTATGTTTAACAGCAACTTATAAACCACCAGGGAATAATGTTGATACTACTGAAAATATCTTGTATTGGATATCCTGACAATTTAACCATAAAACTGTAATACTTGGAGACTTAAACATAGACTGGCAACTCATAAATTCCACTTCTAAATCCATAAACTTGCACATCTTCAAACAATTAAAAACCACACCCACTATAATCAATAAAATGTCAGAGAGACACTGAGCATTAGACTGGATCCTTGCAAACAACCCAACAAGACAAAATGACAAAAGTAGGCTACCTATCAGATAGCATAAGTAACCATATACCAACATATCCCATTAGAATCCACCATAGCATAGATAAACATATCCTCTATGAACAAATATGAAATATAACCCATTTCAGCAAAGATATTTTCAATGAAACACTAAAACAATATAACTGGAATGTACTTAGAACAACCCCACTAGATCTGCAAGCTGAAATTGATAAATTAAAATTAAACCTTAAACCCAATGATAAAGCTGCAAGCACACAGTTGAAAAATGTAAAATCAGAGATGCCTAGAAATCTTACATCATAAGATTTCCACTTATGTGGAAAATATTAAATTACAATCATATTCAATAAGCCCCAAGAGCCTTCATAGAATTGCTTTTAGATAAAAAAAATATGAATAAAATAAATCATAATAAAGAGATTGTTTATAAAGAAGGGGAAAAATACTATTAAAGCTACAGATCTGAAAGATATATTAAAAGTGTTTTGGCAAATATTATGAAGAAATTAATAAAACAAAGCCAAACCTGAGTAACAGCGACTAATTGGATACTTTTTAAAAAAAGAAAACATACATAAACTGCCAAAAGAACAGAAAAGCAATATTGATAAGTCTTTTTTCCTTTAAGGAATTAAAAGATCAAATTAAAAAAATCTTAAAACTAATAAAGGACTAGGTATGGATGGGATAATTCCTGAGCTATATAATCGTATACCTGATAATATTTTAAAAATGTTACTAAATGCTTTTGAAGAAGTTAAGAGTACATCTAATATTCCCCCATCATGGAGATATTCTCTTATTACATGCTTTTTAAAATCAGATAAAGGCCCTGCTCTATGTTGTTCTTATCGACCTATATCACTTTTAAATATGGACTACAAGATTTTCATGTCTATATTAGCAAAAAGATTAAATCAAATGCTCAATGATTTAGTAAATGAAGATCAGACTGGGTTTATAATTAATAGGAAAGTTTAAGATTATATAATAAGACTCTTTTCTTTGATTAATATGGCAAACAAAAATAATATAGTTATCCATAATAAGCTTAGATATGGATAAAGCTTTTGACTCTGAATTGGTCATACTTGTTCAGAGTACTAAGTGAATATAACTTTTCAGCTGATTTCATAAAGTTAATTAAAAAGCTGTATGATAACTCAATTTCTTTTGTCAAAATAGGCTCCTTTATATCTAGCTCCTTTAATATCTTAAAAGGTACCAAATATAGATGATCTTTATCCCCTTTGCTATTGGCACTTATTATAGACCTGTTTGCTAACTATATAAGAATTAAACACAAACATTAAAGGTTTTAAAATAAATGAAAAATGTTCTTCTAAAATTTAACTTTTTGCTGATGACATTCTGCTCACTAGTGGTAATATTGAACTCTCGTTGGATCATATAGTTAGCTCTATCAACTATTTTGGAAAGATTTCAGGTCTGAAATGTAATCACAGTAAAACAAAAACCTTGCTAATAAACAAAGGGATAACTATTAAGTTAAACTCTTACAAAAATTTGGCTCAGACAGTTTACAGTTAAAATACTTAGGAATTGCTATTGAGACTAATAATAAAAAATAAGTTTTAGTTAACTACAAAAACCCAATTGATACAATATCCAAATTAACAGACAATTGGAATAAATTATTTTTCACATTTGAGGATAGACTTTTGTTGATCAAAATGATAATCTTACCAAAAATGTTATTCTTTAGTCAGTCATTAATACTTCCCCCTTTTAAAAAAGTTAAAAAAATAAACTCTATTTTACTAAAGCACTTATGGTATACAAAAAAGCAAGAATCTCATTACACTGGTACATCAAATTTGGGAGGGAGGGAGGCACTGATTTCCCCAGAATTCACTTATATTCTAAATCTGTAATTATTAAAGTAATACTCCGGTGGCTTGACTCCTCTTATGCGTCCTGTTTGAAATCAACACATGAAAATATACTAATAGATAACAACAAATCTATAATAGAAACTTATACAAATTTAGACATCATTACCTTTTTTGGATTTTAAAAGACTATATGTTAAATAAAAAAACACAGGTTTACTCTTTACCCTTTCATAGACCAAATCCTATTAATATTCAAGAGATTTATGAATTCAAATTATCAAATCAAAGATCTACTAATAATATTATTTCATACAGCTTTCATAAATGGATGCTTAATATCTTTTAATACAAGGAAGATGCTTGACTTAAAGAATAGTAATTTAATTTATTGGCATCAATTTCTGAATGGGAATAAAATGCACTCAGCTGATTATCTGATTGCTAGATACAGTCTGGAAAATAATAGTTGGTTAAATATACAAACATGTATTGAATATATTTAAGACAAAATTACAGTAGCATTAGACATACAAACTAAAACTATTCCAAAAATCCTAGACTTCTTTTCTAATATAAATAATAATCCATCTAAAGGTAAGTCATACTTGTCAATCATTTATAATATTATTAGAATTGAATCCATTCTACCTGAATTGCCATACTGGTATTACTTGACAAAAAATAAAGAAGAATTTTCTGAGAATAGTAAGAAACTATCCTTAGAATCTGCAGGAAAATGGATGTCCTCTCTATACTGGAAGATTTATACATGGACATTTTTACTCAATGTTTTTCTAACACTCCACAAAATTGCTGTTATATATAAATCAGTAAAAAAAAATACAATGCTGGAGATGAATTGAAGCCCTTGATGCAGATTGGGTTCATATGATCATAGAATGCAACATAGTGTCATCTTTCGGGACTGACTTTAGAAACTTTTGCCAAGCATTGTGGTCAGATAATTGTACTATTACAGAGTCCTTGATTTTGTTCAATGCCCAATCCCGTCATTATTCCAGTATTACAAATACCTCTTCTTTGGTCTGTCCAAGCTATTGCTAGGAAAGTTATAACTAAAAATTGGAAATGCAAAACTACTCCCTCTTTTACTAGTGAATGTATCTGTCGAGCCAAATCTGTTTGTAAAAATGAATTATTGGCCATAAAAATGAAAACTAAAAATGTAACTCATAAATACACAGTTTGGCAGAAATTTAATGATCTGTTAGAAAAATACTAATGGTTTGGGTATATAATTATTTTTATGGTCTTATGTATATAGTTTAGTTTTATTTCATTTCAGATTGTTGAATTATTGTTGGAATATGTAAAATCAAATAAAAACTTAAAAAAAGAACAATGCCACTAGATACTGCTGTAGAACACTTTAATAACATATTCTTACAGACCATAAATAATCTAGCACTAGCACTAGTACATAATTAAAGAGTAAAGGCCAACCCTGCACATGGCTAACAAAATAAACAAAAAAATCATGCTAAAAAGGGATAATAGCTGGAAAAATTGGTAAAAAATAGAACTCAAACTACCTTCCAGCAATTTAGACATTTTTGAATCCTTGCAAAACTCCATGTCAAACAGGACAAGCAAATGTACTATACCAACCTACAAGACAACTTTAGTGTAGTATCTACTTCACTCATAATGAAGTTGCTCCTTAAAGTAAAAACTACTTCCATAGCTGTAGACCAACTACAATCAGACTACATAAAAATGGTTGCAGACGTCATAGCCTTCCCTGTGTCTATACTAATTAATAGGTTAATAGCAGAAATATATGTCCCATTACTGTGGAAAAATCCTACATCATACCACCAAACAAAGGCAGCATATCTGTAGAGTTAAATAACTACAGACCAATAGCAATTCTCTCCCACTCTCCAAAATATTAGAAAAATGCATCCATATACAGCTGATGCAATACCTAACCTCAAATAACCTGCTGTCAGAAACACAACATGGCTTTAAGACCCAGCACAGTATCACTATTTCTCTACAAAATTTTATCAATGTAATAAACCAACATAGAAACAATGATCTGCTTGTGTCCACCATGTTCTTAAACTGGTCAAAGGCATTTGATACTGTCTCACAACAGCAACTACTCATTCAGCTCTCCTCAATAGGACTTTCACAAAACTCCTTGTAATGGTTACTAAGTTATGTATCTGGAAGGCAACAAGTCATTAAATGGCAACAAACCTACTCATTGTTTCGCCCAGTTACTATAGGTATCCCTTAGTCTCTATCCTGTGTCTTCTTCTATTTGACATATTTATTAATAACCTTCACACCTCCACTCACCATCCTAGTTTAGTTCAGTATGCAGATGACTCAACATTAATATATGCAGCCTCAACAACAAATAAGCTCCAAGACATCACCCCCAAATTTTTCTCCTCTGTAGAAACCTAGCTTAAAGAAGCAAACCTCCTATTCAACCCCAAGAAAACTTAATGTATTTTTACTTCAAAAAGTTGCAAAAATCAAAAGTAATCATTTACCATAAAGTCACCAAATAACACTGTCACTGAAACCTTAACTCAACTTCTAGGCATTAAAATAGTAAACAATCTCAAATATGACCAGCATATACTGCACGCCATTAAATCTACACACCAGAAACTAGGCTGCCTTTATAGAATTAATGGATTCCGTACAGATACTACAAGAAAAACTCTAGCCAGTAGCTTCTTACTGTCAACTTTCTTATATGCTGTTCCTATCCTAACAAACCTAAACAATACTCAAAGAAAGAAAGAAACTCACATCCTGCTACAATAAAATAGCTAAATTTGTCACCAATCTCCCTCATAGGACTCACCACTGCCATAGCTTAAAGCAATTAAACTGGCTTGAATTGTACAACTAACATAATCACAACTAACAACAATACACAAACTCATTCATCATCCAGAAAAATGCTCTGCACTAAAAAACATATTATTGCCCTACTGTCCAGCTAGGGACCTCCGTTCTAATAACAAATTATTTCTACTCGCAAATAAGTCAAATAATGTTGCAGGAGATTTGTTCTACTCTCAGTACATCACTAAACTCTGGAATAGTATCCCCATACAAAGTCAGTAGTTTTAAACAACTGTCTAAAGAACACCTAAACCAATCCTGGTCCTACATATGCTCATTACCAAGTTCAGACTTTGTGCTCACCCTATGTTACTCTTCAAATACTCTCATTAAACAGAATACACCCAACCTCTCACTGAAATGACAAAGCAATTTTTATACATAACTGCTGCCTGTACAATCCAGTAAGTTGCACGTGGGCTTTATCTTTAGTAACTTCTACCTCTGTAAAATCTTAGAATGTATAAATATATGTACTGCATGTGTAACTATTGTATGTGTATACATGTAAATATAAATGTAACTACTTTGTGTTTAAATAGAACTAAGTATAATGCAGTGTAAACAAATGGAGCTTCTGTCCATGGGCCTCTGCTGAAAATGTGTACTGCCCATTCAGACTTTCCTGGTAAACAAATATAAAAAAATAAACAAAAGATCTGTCATGTAAAGAACAGCCTTGTAAGAAACTGGGATTCCATGATGCTGTGTTGTGTGTCCTTGCAAGGGAAGCTAACAGTCAGAGCAAAGACTCCCTCCCATGAACTAAATCATTGTAACGAGCTATGTCAAAGAACCAGCCATCCAGAAAAGGGAAGATCTAGGTTGCCTGCAGCCTTAGATTAACTGCATCTAATGATGTGCATTTGGTGAATTGCCCTTTGTGTTGCTGCTTTTGCTGGGACTTTGTGTTACTGCATGGTGATTTAATTTGCTGTGGTGGACCATTAAATCAACTTATTTCCAAGAAGAACGGAGGTTGCCTTATTTCCTCAACAAGTATATTTCTTTTTGGTGAAGTACTGTGTTTATATACTTGTCTCCTTTTTTCTGTATTTGCATTTGGTGAATACCCAGAGTCAAACGCAGGAGTCCTGAATTAACAGTGACTGGCCCTGACCCAGAATCATGGAAAGCTCCTTGACTCCTTGGCTGTTTTTTGCGGTTCAAACAGTATATTATGTTTTCTTCAGGCAGATGTGGAATGATGGACTGCACTATGACCATTCAAATGTTTCTGTGAGATTTAATGCATTTAATGCGACAGACTTGTGAAAGTTATTTACTCTTGTGACTGCCTTATTATTTGCCTGACGGCTGTTTACTTGTTACTATCAACATGATTTAGGCTTTGTATAGATAACTTTACTAGTGGCTTTACCTTTATTCAAAGGCTGTTATGTTAAATGTTGAATAAGCGACTAAGACTTATGAATGTTTTTATACTTGCGACTGCCTTATTGGTTGCCTGATGGCTATTTACTCATTATTATGGGATGTTTTCACCACTCTGTTAATTGGCTGTATGATAGCTGCCTTGATTTTGTCTTTCAATGTTTTATTCAAATAGCGACTGCCTTCCCAGGTACAACGCTATCTCCGCTCCCTTGAATTAGGTTTTGTCCATAGGCTGTATAGATAACTGTACTAGAGGTTTCATCCTTTTTAAAGGCTGTTTTGTTTAATATTAGATAGCGACTGACTTGTGCATGTTTTTTACACTTGCGACTACCTTTACCAGTTGTCTGAAGGCTGTTTAGCTACTGCTATGGGATGTTTTCACCACTTTGATGCATTTTGCTGTATGTTAGCTGTTTAGAAGCTAGCAACTGTCTGTAAATGTTTCTCGCTAACATCTGCTTTCCCAGATTAAGCGCTATCATTGTGCCTGCTTTACATAATTGTTTGAAGGCCGTATGGATTAAGCTATTGGATGTATTTTCCAAGTTGTTGATAGCTATATAGATAATTCTCTAACTCTTTACATTAGGATACAGGGAATCCAGATAGTGCTTTCTTAGTGTGTGATACTGCATGTGACACTTTTAATTCTACTGGCAACGTATTTATATAAAGCAATGTGCTTCCCTACACGTGCCCTGTAGAATGCTGCTGTGAGATATTGTCTATTAGACCTTGCTCTACTTACATTACTAGCTCTACTAGAATATGTAATATATGCTCATGCCTTATCTAGCGTTACTAGCCTCATTTAAATGTTTCTACTGCCTTCTATGTGGATTGTACAAACACACTAGCCTTCTATGTAGACTGTACTTACACACAAGTGTAACATATACTTAGTAGCCTCCTCCTTACATAACTATAGTAATAGATACAGTTATAGTAGATAAAGTGCATTTTAAATGTTACTAACTGTGTTTTGTTCTCCATCTTTTCTCTCCTCCAGCTTTTTTGCCCTGAATCTTTTCCCCCTGTGTTCTTGCCTGGGTGGATATTTGGACCTAACTAGGGCCATACTCCCTATTGCCAAGGAAATACTCTCTGCTGCTTCAGCTCCCTCCGAAGACAAAGTATACCCAAGAGACTCTATAAGAACATAAAGTACGTACATCTGCTAAGCTAGTACTACTGTACTCTTGCTCTCCTAGCAGTAGCAGTATACTCCCTGTCAGGATTGCCAGCAGCCAAACCCACTCTACTATACTCCTCCATCTTCCATACCTCTCACTGCTCTTTGCTACTATTGCTCCCTTCTCCTTCCATCCCATTAGCCCAAGTATTACACTGGTGAGCCTTGGATTCCTGCATAGTCCACTAGTAAACACCCCTTCTCCATTCTTTCTGAGCTTAGGGCTTAACTCACAACTCTCCTTGTGCTAGAACAGAATCTGACCCTAACTACTCCCTCTTCCATTCCTTTAGCCCACTCCTTACACTTTGTCCAGACCCACTCCACCTCACCTTATACTACTTACACTTCACTCATATTGCTTCTCTGATAGTCTCTCGCTCATCTTCTGCTCTTGGGCTGCACCCGCTCCGTTCGCCCTGCGGGCTCACTCCGCTCCCCTACCTTGCCCCCAAATTCCACCAGCCCCCAGCACCTCTACATTTATCCCTCCAACAATCCACTCCCACTTCCATTCTACTCCAATCACTACTCAGTTCTCTGAACACACCTTCCCTCCTAAATTAACTTTATTTCTCCTCCTCATTCTCATCTAATTAACCAATCCTACTCCATTCCCTCTACTAGACCACACCCTCTATATCTAATACTACTCTCCTTTTACTTCTAACAAATCATACACTCTCTCTATATAACACTATCTCCCTTACACCAACATCAATATTCTATCACTGTGCTACTGTTACTTTTCACAACATGCTCTCTAAATACTCCTCCATCTTCCCTTCACTATTACTTCTCCTCTCCTTATCTTACTTACACCATCTCTCCCAGCCTACTATTTGCTTCAACTCCCATTCCTTTCATATAACTAACCACCACAATTCACCTCCACTACAATCATACTCTCCCATTTCCTCCTATCTTTATCACTCAGACAACCTACTTCTTTTTCGATTCAAACTTATCCCCCATCACACAATCTCAATTCCTATAGGCACTAGCAAATCCCTACATTTCACAATAAACCCCAATCTCACAACCCTGCTGTCTATTAACCTAAACTATTACACACAACACCTTATCAGTACTCTCTTATCAGGTGACATCCATCCCAACCCAGGCCCTGCCACTTTAACCAGCACAACTAAATCCTTACTATTCACCTCCTTAAACTCACAAAGTATCGTTAACAAAGTCCCCAACCTTCATGCTTGGCTTATACACAACAAACCTGACATCTTGACTATTTCTGAAACCTGGTTGAAACCACATATTAGGGACTCTGAAGTAGTTCCCCCAAACTACTCCATCATAAGAAAAGACACACCTCTCAAAAATGGCGGAAGAGTAGCCCTTATATATTCCTCCTCCCTAGTAGTTTCTCCCTACAACAAACCTATCCCACACTTCAACAACACTGAACTTCTCCTTACTATATTACAAATCAATAACCACAAACAAATATGTATAGCCTCCCTCTATATCCCTCCAGGTGACAATATCTCTACACTTGAACTTATCCTCTCTTGGCTATCCAGTAACATTAGCAATGAAACTATAATCCTAGGAGACGTAAACATTAACTGGACCCTTATCCAAGCTCCTTCAAACAACACTAATATCAACCTCTACCATTTCTCACAACTGATAAACTTGCCTACTCACCCAGCCAAAAACCCCTCTAATGGGAGTATACTGGACTGGATCCTAGTCTCCCATCCCCACTATTTTACCAAAAGTGGCATCCTTCCCGACCCACTAGGTGACCACTTACCCGCCTTTACCCACCGACTTCCAACTATCCTTCAACGGACCCACAACATCATTACTATCCGCAACCAAAAAAACTTCAACCCAATAACCTTTTCAAACTCACTAAATGCAGTAAACTGGACTTGTCTAAAAACATTACCTCTAGACAACGCAGTCTCATACTTCAACTCCACATTCTTAAAATTACTAGACTCCCAAGCTCCCCTAAGGACTAAGAGAATAAAAACCAAATCAGCCCCCTGGCTATCTAAAACTACTCTATCCTTCATGAGACAAAGAGACAAAATATGGGCACACTACCAAAAACATAAGACAACCCCACTCCTCAACGAATACAAACTGCTCCGCAATAAAGCTAAGAAACTTATCTCTTGATCGACAAAACTATTTCTCTACACTCCAAAACCAAAACAAAAACAACCCTCAAAAATTCTGGAAAGGAATCTCCACTCTCCTCCACCCCAGCAAACCAGATACTCCTACCCCAGATGCAAATGCTCCAGAACTAGATTTAGCCACCCAATTTAATTCCTTCTTTATTGACTCTATTTCAAAACTAACCTCTTCATTTTCTACCTCCTCCCCATCTTCTAATACCCCATCACTCACCCCCACAATCTCTCCATCAACTCCCGACTCCCAATCCACCAATTCCTCTTCCACACAAATTCTACCCTCACCCATACCACCCCAAAATTCAACACCACCCAAATGCACTATCTTCACTTTAAATCCCATTCCTACTACTACTATTAAGAAACTCCTCCAGAAACTGAAACCATGTACCAATGCTCCTGATAATATCCCTTCTTACTTTCTTAACATAGCTGCCGAAAGTCTGGCCTACCCAATTAGCATCCTAATTAACCGCTCTCTACTAGAAGGCACAGTTCCCCAAATTTGGAAACAAGTCTTTATTATACCATTACACAAAGGAGGTAACAATAATAACACAACCAATTTTAGACCCATAGCCATCCTGTCCCCCATTTCAAAAATCCTTGAAAAATGTGTGCAAATCCAACTCCTTCCTCATCTTCTAGACAACAACCTTATAACCCCCACGCAGCATGGCTTCAGACCTAATCATAGCACCATGACTGCCCTTCTCTCTTTCCTTGAAATAGTAAATAAAGCCCGAGACTCTGGACAAATTGTTTCCACCTTACTCCTTGATCTTTCCAAAGCCTTCGATACTATCTCTCACAACCTGCTCTTAACTAAACTCTCCAAACTCTACCTATCCTCCTCCTCTCTGAACTGGTTCTCTAGCTATCTCTCCAACAGAAAACAAGCTGTAAAATGGAAAAAAGCAACTTCCTCCTTCCTAAGCACCCCTACCGGAGTCCCACAAGGCTCCATATTGGGCCCTCTTCTCTTCAACATCTTTATCAATGACTTCCACAAATCTATCCCTTTCTCTAGCATTATCCAATATGCAGATGATTCTACTATCATCTGCTCTGCCTCTTCTATCTCCACCCTACAAAAACTTACTCAAGACACCTTCTCTTCCACAGAGCAATGGATGCTCTGCAATCATCTAGCTCTCAATGCCACCAAGACCAAATTAATGTTATTTACTCCCTCCAAACTCCCTCCCCCCAACATAAACTCACTCTTAGTTACCAGTCAAAACAACTCTCCTCTTGAAATAGTGTCAGAGACCAAACTTCTTGGGGTCCTCATTGACAACCAACTCAAATTTAATTCCCACCTACAAAAGAACATCAAAAAAACACATCAAAAACTTGGCATGCTATATAGACAAAATGCCTACCTCACACCTACCACTAAAATCACTCTAGCTACTTCCTTCCTCATTCCCTCCCTCCTCTATGGTGCTCCACTACTTACTAATCTTCAGTGCTCCTTAAAAAAACAGCTCACCTCTTGTTATAACAAAATTGCTAGATTCGCTACCACCCATAAGTCTTCCACTCACCACTGTCTCTCCCTCCATAAACTAAAATGGTTAGAACTTCCCAACTATCTTGCTTATACTCAACTAAATTTAGCTCACAAGCTTATTCTAAACCCCTCCAACTGTCCCTCCCTCTCCTCTGCCTTTAAAATGCACCATCCAAATAGAGTTCTAAGGTCTAATAATCAAAATCTACTAGAGGTCCACAAACCAAATCATCCCCCAGGCAAAAACCTCCTTTCCTTCAGCCTTGCTCGCCTCTGGAACTCCCTACCACCAAACATCCGCACTACTTCCAACCACTCTACCTTCAAGAAGTCACTTTTCTTACACCTAGCATCTCAATGGGAATGCTCTTGTACCCACCCCACATAACCAACTCTACCTTTCCCTGTACTAGCACTCTACTCTATTTATCCACTATGTTTGTTCATTAAAATGCATTTATGTTTTTTGCTTTTATTCCCTCATTAGCCTGTACCAAGATTGTCACTGTCAAATGTTAAGTACATTTATGTTTTGCTTATGTTCTTTTATAGTATGTACCTATATATTTACTGTAATGTACATTTATTTTCTTTTTTGGAGCTCATGTTCTTTTATAGTATGTGCCTATATATTTACTGTAATGTACATTTATTTTTCTTTTTTGGAGCTTTTCTCCCCAGGACTCCATTGAAAACGGGTTCTTCAATGGCCCAATGGACTATCCTGGTAAACCAACTGCAATAAATAAATAAATAAATAAATTTAGACTGCTGAGATCCAGAATGGGCTTGAGGTCTTTTTTCTGGCATAAAAAATCTGGAATAATGTCCTAATTCTTCCTGTACAGTTGGGATCAGCTGTGTTATATTCCATCAAATGCAATCAGTGCATGTACTAGTTCAGCAAATAAAGTTGAATTTAAAAGATTTTAACAGTCCTGGGTGAAGCTGTGGGCAAGCATCCCGTATTCCCAAGCAGGTGACTTTTCCCATAGACTATCTTACTTAATATATACCTCTTCTGAGGTCACACAACTTAAAGGGAAATGTTGAATTTTCACTTAAATAATCTTTTGATCTATTGGAACACAATGGACTGTGCATATTCTAGCAGAATGTCTTAACTGACTTGCTTTTATACATAGTATTAACACCTCCTCCCTTGCCCACATCTGATGGGGTGGGAAGTCCAACAAGAACAATGATGGAGTGCATGTAGAAGAGAAAAGGCATTGCAAATCCTCTGGATATTATCATGCTTTTTCCATTAGTCCTTGGAGCTTTGTTTGACATGGCGAGAGAAAGGCTACCCCACTGACTGCTTGGAGAGTGAGATATTTGAGAAAAAAGTCAGGATCACTTCACCCTAGAGTTGACTGTGGCTTCCTAATGGTCACTAAGGACCCGGTCTCTGGACCTGTGACCTTACAAGAATCCTTACTGGGAGGTTGCTTGCTGCTTGCATCCTTCCACAGTGAAACAACACTCAACACTCTTCTGTGTGTCTTAGAAAAAGGTATGGAGTGGAGGGTGGAATTTAATGCCTACTGCAGTAAAGGTTTGTCCTTAAGCTTCATGTTTTTCAAGTACTCATAGATTTCACCACCAAACACAGTGGTCCTTTGCATAAAGAATCCAAAAAGTCACCTCACTGTCCTCAATAAACTGAGTTTAGCACAGCCAAGAATGCAAATGTATAGCAATGACAGACTCTCCTGCTCCAGCCCCTCTTTCAACTGCATTATAAACCATGTGAGCTATGGGACTCATCAGAAGGGAAGTAGTTGCCTGGGTCCACATCTTCTCCTTCTTTGGATTGTCAGGCTCTTCTACCATATGTTGTAGATCATTAACCATGTCTCTGAAAATACAGGGAAACACAGCATATAGATAAAATAGTGTAGCAGTCATAAGGGCTTCTTCTCAAAGCTATCCAAGTCCTTAGACTCCTTGCAAGGTGAATGGACAGCAGGGTTATAGACAATGGGAGGCCATAAAAGTGCTGCTGCAGACACAATTACATCTGTTTAGGAGTCTAAACCCAAATGGCACATTCCCTTTAAGGGTGGAAAATCTAATCCACCCTCTTTAGTACCAAGTCACTAGCTTTCCTAAGAGCATTAGCTAAAGGAGAAACAACATAGGAGGTATACCAGCAAGCCTTTTGCAGTCTGCACTGTGCAGAGGAGGTGGCTTTAGAAGGATAGGCCCTTCCACTTGCATATCTGGGATAAGGGAAGAGCTTACCCCCCCCCATCATCCAGGTATTCCATAGGGGTTGAAGTCTGATTCTAGATGCTTTGTCTTGATTAAGCACTTTTAGGGTCTCTTATCTGGCAGTTCTGAATAAGAAGATTCTAAAATTATTTATCTGGGAAGAGAATGAATGACTAGAGAGAAGAAAAAGGCTATAACAATAGAGTCAGTTGCTGAGCCTGCCAATAAGGTGGGAGTAATTAGGTAGGTTTTGCAGTCAGACCACAGAAGGGTCTGAAAATACTTCCTGAATCAGTCCAGCAAGAGAGGAAAGTCCTAATACTGGTGGTGTTAACACCAGAAAAAATGGCACCAGACTACCAATGTCAAAAAGAGAGTATAAAGAAACCAAAGGGACTAATGTGGAGAACCTAATGTTAGCAGACTTGACACCAAGATGGCACCGACCACTGACACCAGGCATGCTAGCACTTAGTAAACTGGTAGTGAGAAAGAATTATTAGGTACCAGCATGGCTGGTGTTGGAAAATATAGCATCAAGCCAATTGACCCTGGGATAACTGATATGACAGGGGACAGTGCATTGTAAGTGGAGCCAGAAATGGTCAGATTGGAGCCCGGACCAATGATGGCACTACATCTACCAGAGAAACTGGCACAGATGAAACAGTGGTAACTTCTGAGAAGGAGAAAATGGAACCCTAGTATTCTAAATCTGAGAGGAGAGAGGTAGAAGTATCTAGTTGTTGGACATCTAAATGAATAATGGTCTAAGCCAATTTATCATAAAGTATGGTTGGGATTGTCAGGGACTACCTAACTTACCTAGGTGTCAAAAGCCTAACAAAAAAGCAGAATAAACTTGGACAAAAGTAGCTGAGTGGTGCAAAAGATTACAAAACTATTATGGAAGGGATTTTTATACACTCCCTTAACACCTGGCCAGCATTTGTGATGACTAATTCAGAACAAGTGTGCCTCAGTGAAGAAGAAGGATTATAATCCGGTCTGAGAGGTGCAGCCATAATTTCAATTTGCACAGTTGGAGAAGGAGAATTCAAGGTTTTGCAAGAAAGTAAAGATTTTTTAAACCTCTTTTCCCTAGAAACTGGTTTTGAAGAGTGGAAAATGGGAAAAAAACATGAAAAGAACCAAATGTATTAGGAGGCCAACACTCTAACTAAAGAGCTGAAATGTCAGGGAAAGTAAAATAGTTTTAGGGGCCTTCCTATACTTTCTTCTGAATGTGCTGCGAAGCTGTAGACAAATTCTGCAATGACTAATGTAAAATTCACCTAAACAATATCAACATTATTGTACCTGTTGATGGACTTCCAAGATTGCTGCACACTGCTCTACAGGTTGATTAGAGCTCTTCCAGTGTGAAAACTGAAACTGCATGAAAACAAGCCAGTTAAAATTATTTATTTGTGTAAAATTTGGTTACTAACTAGTAATTACATTGCATGTATACCAGTAAAGAGGACATTTGGAGAATGTAAGAGGAAATAAATCAGGAAAGGAGAAGGAAAAGCTGTGGTTGAGATTAATCCTGCAGCTGTTCAGCAAAAAGCAGCTACAATTTTAGGTTTAGTACAGTAGTTTAGATGAAAGAAATAAATCAGATATACTCAGAGGTGTTTAAAATAAGTGAAACATTAAAGAAGTATATAAAGTCAAATAACAAGAGCCAGGAAAAACTAGAAGCTGCAACCAACTGTTGGGATGACCTGATAAATCTGGCAAAATCAGAAGTTGAAAAGAAAAAAAAAGGCTGGCTGAGTATGAGGCTTCTTAAGAACAGGTGTTTCAAAAATAGCATAGTTAGAAAAAAAAGCACCCAGAGAAAACCTGAGATTTTCTGTTGTACTACAAAAACTGGAAGGAACAAACTACATTAATATTATGAAACTACAAATAAGCAACTGGACTGGTGCTTCATAGCAGAATTTATTAATTGATAGGGGACATCATGTTTGTGCTCCAAATTTGACTACAAGAACACAGCCAAGAGTTATACTAGTAAAAATTAAATCATACCAGCAAAAATAGTTCCTTCTGACAAAAACTGAGACAGAAGCAAAAAGTATTAATAATTGAACACAGCAGCGTGCTTGTAGGAAATTATTCAGTTACACCGGGCAGAAGAAAAGCTAGTTTATCCTTGCAATCAAGGAATGTCAAAAGGTCAGTGTGAGATTCAAGCTGTTGTAGTCAGCTATCTTTGGAATATTTTTCCTAGAGGATCAAATACAAATGTTTTATGCAGAACAGGCTAAAGATGAAATAAAAAAGTTTATACAACAACAGTGAGACAGCAAGCAGAAGTGGACTCTGCCTGTCATTCTTCTGAAAGCACCCACAGAGAAACTTTGCCTGTGAAACCCCTTCCGTTGTTCCAACAGAAGATTCTTGTGAGACAGATATAAAAAAAAATACAGGAGCTAACTAGAAGAATCAGGACTATCTTGGACTTAAACCAGAGAATGTTGCTGAGAGATACAAATGATCATGAAGACCAACAACATTCTGAAATGAGTGAATATATGGAAGATTGCAAAGCATAAATCTCACTTTATATAGAAATAGACATGTTAAATGTGTCTTTGCAAGAAGAAAGACTGGGGTTTAGTTGATTGTGTAAAACTGGTGGCTTTATAGTAAAACATATAATTCATTTTATGTCATTAATGTTTAGAAGAACACTAAAGAGTCTGAAGAAGTAGCTGTAAGTAAAACAGTTTTGTTCCTATTAATATTAGTATACAAATCTTGATGTAAATTGCATTTTATCTTGTAAAGTATTTTTGCATATTATGCAGCCAGGGGTATTTAAATATGAGGTATGGTGAGTCTTATCAGTGACTGCTGTATATGTTAAAGATGTTAAACTGAGAAGTACTTTTTTCATAGTTGTAAGTTATCCAGGCTTTACACTATAAGAAGGTAAAAAAAAGTCTGTAGTGAAGCAAGTTAATATAATGTTGTGATCTGAGCTGTTAGGAGATGTAAATGTGCATTAATTACATGTAGAATTAAGATAACAAGTTCCCCTATTTTTCCAGAGGTAGATGTCTAAATTTAATGTCCTTGATTTGAGCTATAATCAGTTTTTATAAGCAAATATGCTTGAAAAAATAAGATAAATGCTGAAAGACATATCTAATGTTAATTTTTGCATTTGCAAAATCACTGCCTACTTTTTTTCCTATCAGCGAGTGAGAGACAATAAGTTTACAGGTGCAAGCAATTAATCATGGGAATTCTGGACAGTGTGTTCTTTGTGAAATTTACAATTCTTTCATGCATCTGCAAAGTTCCTAGCTGTTTTTTTTTTTTATTACCAATTGCTTTTTCTGGAAGACAAGAAGTCTGCGAGTGTGAGCAGTTACGTATGCCAGGTCTAAGCACTGCATGCTGAGTGAAATGTACAAGTTACAATGTAATTAACATTTAAAGGACATTGGTAAGCAGTTCGGTGAAAAATAAATGACATTTGAAATTGTAAGAAGTCAAGAAGTTATACAAATATTTGCCTCACCAGCAAATGTAGTACTTTAATGCATTTAATATAATGGTGTACAATTTAATTTATGTATTTAAAGGTAGACAGTGCACTTTTCCTTAAGGCAAAAAAGCTAATGTTTACTGAAAATATTCATGCTGTTTTTCACATGTAGGCGGGGACTAGAGATAAGAAAAAAAAACAACAATTAATATAAGTGTGAACACAGGCTCTAACATGTAATTTAACATGGGTACAGCCTTTAAGTTGGGCATCTGCTTCTCCCTGCAGGGGTAAAGTTAATTTTTGAAGCAGTACATAGTTGTTTGTGTGTCTGTTGTAAGTTAAAAAGGGATTAGGGGGTTCTAAAATATATTTATTAATTTTGGAGTGTCATTGAAGCAAAAAGTCTTGAAAGTTTTTATATAGGTTCAAATGGAAATTAGGAGCAGCTATATAAAAGATCAGCCTGCTAAACTTTAGTGTGTATGCGTAAGCTAAAAGTTAGAAATATATATTCAAAAGACTGGAAGTGAGATCTTTAGAAGATGGAAGAGAAGGGGTAAATTGCATAGAAGTAAATAAAATGTTGTTCTGGTTTGTTTTATCTTATGTTATTGTATGTATACCTATGCTACTATCCAAAATGGAATTTAATAAAGATGTTTGAAAAAATAGTGGGAGACAGAAGAGTTTGTGCAGATAATGACTTCTCATTCCAGGCTAGAAATCAGTGGAATGCTTTGCTCCCCTTAAGAAATGTTAAGAAATGCACCCTTGTTTTAAGCTCCTCTACTTAGCTCTTTTAGGGTGTTTTTTCCTCTGTGACTAAAAACATGTACAGATTCAGTAGAAACCTTGGAGGAGTACAAGAAAAGGAAGAGTGAACTGGAAAGAAGAAAGGGAGATAAGGCACTGAGCAGTCAGCAGGCCCACAAGACAAAAGAAAATGTATTAACCCAGTTGACAGATTGCCAGAGAAACCATTCCCTGTCTTTCAGCAAAAATGCCAGATAAAATGAAAGAGACGAAGGAACTCCCGAACAAAATTATAACCTTGGCTAGGGATAATAATATGGACACCTTAAAAAGAGGACAATAATTAAAATAGGACATAAGAAAAAATGGACAAAAATAATTAGAGTGGATGTATTAATCCAGCCACAGTTTATAATAACGTGATAAAATATCATGCATAACTAAGTGTAACTGATAGTGTGTTAAACTGAGGTGAAACAACCAAATTAACAACTTTATTAGTATAAGTAACATGGTTTTCTGTGATCCTTTGGGGAGTAGGAGTAAGACTATGTGTACTGCTATATGCAGTTCTTTCAGTTAAGAAACCTTAAATAACTATAGCACATACCAGTTAGAATTTAAATCTGCTATTTTAAAGGGAGAATAATTAAAACTTAGTCAAATGAAGCTAGTTGTAAAGTAAGTTAATAACTCCCTTCTTTCTCACAATTTTGCACATTTCTGTTTCATAATCTCCCTGAGTGCTACATGTGGTTATGGACGTCTAAAACTTTTGTTTCACTGGAGGTATGGTTTTAGAAGGAGGAAAGTGGAGCTAAGACAGGAAGAATCACACTGATTGGTGAGGAAGGGGAATCCCTTGCATGAATCAGCAGTGATTCACAACGGAAGGACAGATGGCAAAATTTGTAAGTCTAGACATATAATTACTCTCATCTTTGAAGTCCATAGGGTAATCTGCCAATTCCTTGAACAAACTGGAATTATTGGTTATCCAGATAGCAAAAACATAGGAAAAGAAGTGCATAACAGCTGAGTTAGAGAGATTTTATGTTTTAAATTAAAAAAAAAAAGCCCCCACTAAAGAAAAAAAATCACTATTGCTTTTACAACAACAGTAGAAACGCAATTCATCTCAAGAAAAAAATTATGTTAAGCAACTGAAGAGAAATTGTTTGGTCACTTTAATAAAGCCATTTTTGAGTGTGTTCTCTTTAATAAAATAAAGCAAGAAATTTTTAATATTATATATTTAAGATAGTTTTATGCATATGTAAAAACAGAGGAATAGTTGTGTTCATTTTGGTTATATGAGTTTCATTAGCCAGGGGTGGTTAGGCAGCAGGGAATCTAAGAGGATATTTAGTATGTGTAACAAGGGAAAACTCGATAACAAAAGACTAAATGGAGGGATGAAGAAACGGGGAAAATTAGATATGAAAATATTCTCCAACTGAAACAGCAGTGCTGTAGTTAGAATTATTAGGAATGTTAATGCACTTGTGAGTGGGGAGTTCATAGGTAGGTACTAGGCTATTGGCCCTAGGGCCTATACAAGCCTAGCCAAAAAGGTACCCTGTCTTTCGCCACCGAAGAAAATAATTTTCCTGTGCCCCTATCAAGCAGAACAACAGAAGTGATCCCCGGGGTGAATTTCCTATTACCCATCCAATCATCAAGATTTTTCTTGAAGAGTGCTAATGAGGAGCTCTGTTTGACATAGATGGGTAGTCTGTTCCAGAGTATGGGAATTCTCTGGGACAGGAATATATCCCTCCAGCATGTTCTGATTATTGTGGTGACAAGGTTTAGGTCTCTAGAGCATGTAGCTTGGAGGGATTGGGATTTCTTTAAGTGGAGCATGTCCAACAGCTCTAGGTTTGACATAGCTTTGTATGTTAGGCAGAGATCGCCTCTGAGTAGGCAATATGTGACGGAGTAAAGCTGGAGTTTTCTGAGACGGTCTGCGTATGGCATCTGTTTGAGGTCAGTAATCCTCTTTGTGAGGTATTTTTGTGGCTTTTCCAATTGTTGTAGATGTCTTGTGAGGTACATAACAAAAGGGGCGTTGTACTCTATAATGGGTCTAATGAGTGATGAGTAGAGGGGAACAATGACCTCTTTTTTTTTGGATGAAAAAACTTTTGTAATGAGGTGTGCCACGTAGAAGGATTTCCTGACCACTGTGGCGATGTGATTATCAAAGGAGAGACTACTGTCCATCTGTGTCCCAAGGTCTCTTATCACACTTTCGGTGTTAAGTAGACTACCGCCTATGTGGTAGTTCATGGGTACAGAGTTTTTACCAAAGGGGACGACAATACACTTTTTGGCATTGAGCTTGAGACCATGTCTTTGACACCAGGCATCTATCTCAGTGAGGCCCTTTTGTAGGATGTCCACATCATTAGGAGTTTTGATTATGGCTCCTAGTTTGCAGTCATCTGCAAATTTAGTTAGCCAAAGACCTTCTGTGTTAGCCTGTACTTCAGAGAAGTAAATACCAAACAGGAGAGGACTCAGGACTGAACCCTGTTGTACTCCACTTGTCACTGGTCTGAAGTCTGATTTGGAGTCTGCTACTTTCACAGTGTGGGTTCTGTCAGTAAGCCAGTTGGCAACCCATCTTGTGACATAGGGATTTATACCTAGTTTAGTGAGTTTATCTATAATTCCAGAGTGGGGGATGGTGTTGAACACCTTTGCGAGACCTTACCCTCATCTATGGCTTTGGTGACTACTTCAAAGACGTCTATCAGGTTTAGGGGACATGATCTGCCTTTTACAAACCAAAACTGTGTGGGTCCAGAGTTTGGAGATCTCTAATGTCTTTGTTTATGAGTTCCATGATGATATGTTCCATGGCCTTGCAGACCAGGCTCATCAGGCTAATGGGGCGGTAGTTCCCGGGGTCTGTTTTGGCCCCCCCCCTTTGTGGAGTGGGATAACTGTCACAGTGTGCCTTTCAATGGGCACAAAGCCTGAGGTGAGGCTATGATTGAACATGGTACTTAGGTGGGGTGCCAGTTCATTCTGTAGTTCATGTAGAAGGCAGCCTGGGATGTTGTCAGGTCCCATGGATGCTGTGTTCTTGGCTTTGGAGAGTGAGGATTTTACCTGTGCAGCCGTGATTACAGGAACTTTGCATTCTTCCGGTATAAAGATGGGCCCTTTAGGGGGTGAGAGGGGGGTAAAGTTAGCACTGAACCTATCTGCCAGGATGTTGGCAATATCAGTTGGTTCTGTATATTTAGTGTCATTGTGCTGTAACTCAGGGCAGATCTGAGTGTTGCCATTGAGATTCTTGACATAGCTATTGAATGCTTTGTGGTTGTCTTTAGAATCAGTGGCAATTTTGTTTTCATAACTAGCTTTGGAGGATTTTATGAGGGATCTCAGTTTCTTACTGAGGCTGACCAGGGAGTTCCTCCAATTGTGGGATTTTACTCTTTTTTGCAACAGTTTCTTTCTTCTGTTATACAGTTTGTTTATGGCAGAAGACCACCAGATTGGCTTCCTTTTTTTGAGGATAGCATCTTGGTTCTGTTAGGGATAGCATGATCCATGAACTCATGTAAGTGCTTATAAAGTGCATTTGTGTAGGATTCAGCAGTCGTACCTCTATTGTCCATCTGCATGGGTGTCATGAAGTTTGCCACTTCTGTCTTAAGAAGCGTGAAGTTGGCTTTGGAGAAATTTTTTACGGTTGTTTTCCTAATGGGGGGTGGGAGCGGGATGTGGATGTCTAGGGTGATTAGCTTGTGGTCAGATCTGACCAACGAGGAACTGACCTCTGGTGTGGAACACCGGTCACCCATGTTGGTGATGACCAGGTCTAGGATACTGCTGCCCCTGGTGGGGGTGTGTTGGTACATGAGTAGTTTTCCCAGTTAATGGTAGGGTAGTTGAAATCACCCATTATTAGAGTGTTGGGTTGTACCTTAATATTTCCCAGTGTATCAAGAAAAGAGGAGTGGGAATCCTGGGGCATGGTGGGGGGTTTGTAGCAAGCTACAATCTGGATTGCAGTTTTGCCCAGAATTAGTTGAACTTGGATAATCTTGGATACATTATGCTGAGCAACTAGCTTGGAGGTGTGGATATCCTTAATGAATATGGACACGCCTCCACCTTTAGTGTTTCAGTCCAGGTTTGGTGTCCGAAAGGTGTGGCATGAATTATAGCCTGGTAATGCAGGGATGCTCTCTGGAGCTGTGAACCAGGTGTCTGTCACTGCACAGATGTCAATTTTCTCCATTTTAAGGAGTGCCTCGAGTGAGTGCATTTTGAGGTTTAGACTTCTAGCATTGAGTACCATTACCCTCAGATTTTGCTTGCTTGTACCTGTTACGTTGGTGAATTTTTCATTTGAACCTTGCCTAAAAAAGGCACTATAGGGGTGACAAGAGCCTTTGCCAGAATCTGGAATCCCAAGGGCGACAGGTGCAGGCCATCTCTGGCAAAGCAGCGTGGTCTGTCGATCATGAGATCCAAGGCAGACAGATACTGGATTCCCTTAGAATGACACCAGGAGCTTGGCCATTTGTTAACGTCAATGATTTTGTCCTTGTACTGTGGTATCATTCTGGGTGATGGCAGGATACTACTCAGGGCTGGGGTAATACCTGCCTGAGCTACAAGATCAGAGAGCTCCTCCATGTCTCTTTTCATGTAGTCCAGGGAGGTACGTCTCAGGTCATTCACACCAACGTGGACAATGACAGAGTCATATTTGTACTTGTTGTGGAGTGACCTGAGTACATGCATTATGTGGTGGATCCTGGCAGCTAACAGTAACTTTTTCCTTGTTTAGCCTGGTGAGAGGAACATCAGTGTGCCTGACTATAGAGTCACCTATGACTAGAGTGTTGGGTACATTATGCCTTATGGGCTGTAGCTGAGTAGCACACTGAGTATGTCATTTGGGTTGTGTTGGGGGGGGTGGAGGTTGCTTGCATATCTGCTTTGGAGGTCTCTGTTGTTTGGGCAGATTTGTACTGAGAGCCTCCACAAATGTAGGTGTGTGTTTTGTGCTTCTGTGTGTGTGTTTTGGTGGTGTAGGTTTTGAGGGACTATGTGATGAGTGTGGTGTGGTGCAAGTGTTTACCTTCACCTCTTGACTTATCAAGGCCAGTCTTTAGTGAAGAGAGCTTTGCTTCCAGTTTGACTATATAAGTGTATTTCTCACAGGTCGTGGTGTTGGGTGGTAGGAGGAGAGGGTTGTCTGTGTACATGAGGCAATTGCTGCATTGTTCCAAGATGCCCAGATTCATCAGCTAGACAGGAGAAAACACCGGGAGCTGACCTTTAGACATGCCTAAATAGGTGCTTATTTATTAAGTAATAAAAACTGTTTTCCTCTAGACAAGTGAGGAAAGTTGAGTGCAGTAGTAATTTGTAACTTATTTAGTGCTTACAATGAATTCTGAGCAAGTGCTGAGCTCAAAGAAACAGATTTGAGTGCTAAAGCTAAAACGCTGGCTAGTTGCAAGGGAAATTTTGAAGAACAGACTTTATGGCGCCAGGAATATTTTAACCCCAGTTAAGTGGGGGGAGGGGCTTAGGAGCTCACAAACAGTCCATGACACAGCAAATCCATATTTGGACAAAACCTGCCACAGGAAATGGGGGAAGCAAGCTTAGATTTTTTTTCCAGTAAAGTGGAAATGGGGAAAACTGGAACAGAAGCTAATTCAAAGTTAAGACTCTGAGTGGGTTGGCCTTCATAAATGTTCTCTATTAGATTAAGTGAGCTAATGACACTAGACTGGGAGGAGTGTCAAATATACAATATAGGCGGGCAACTTCAAAGCCACTAAGCATAACAACACACAACAGTAGGGAGGGTGGCTGAAAAATTACACTTCCTAGCTGTAGCCAGTAAATGAAAGTTTTAAACAGATCAAGGAGCAGACTGTAGAGAATGCTTCTAACTGTAAACAGACAATTATCAAAAATGCAGAGAAAACTCGGACACAGCACTCACAAACAGACAATACAACTCTCAGTATGAAAAAGCAGTTTACAGTTAAGTAATGTTAAAAGAGTATAAAACATTACATAAATGCAGTGAAACAACAAAAAAAACTGTATAACAGTGTAAAATGTACTAGAGCAACTGTATAGCACAATTATAAGCATTTCAGAAGTGCAGTTCAGTGAAATAAGTGTAAGAAATAACTTTTCCGGCTCTTGGAATCTTAAGGAATTTCCACTTATGCAATGCAATCCAGCGCCTGAGCAATACAAGCACAACCTTTATAAGACACAGGGTTTATATAGCAGTAAGAATGGAAGAGTTGGAAGATCAGATTACTACTCAGCCCCTGCTATTACCCAATCTCTCTTGCTACAGAAGATCAGGAGGCCTTCTTACTCTCAATAATAATGAAGACAATCAGCAGAAAATGGCTGCCAGAAACACAGGAAAATCAAACAAAACTACCAGCCTAGACAACAGGCCTCTATCAAGATTATGCCACCTGAGCAGAACACAGAAACCTGACTTTAAAAGCATAGAAAGAATATCCACAAAGAGAAAATACAAGTCTCAGTATGAAAAAGCAGTTTACAATTTAGTAATTAAATAAGAAATGCAATTATAGTAATGCACATTATTACAGTTCCTAGCTGTAGCCACTAAATGAATGTTTTAAACAGATCAAGGAGCAAGCTCTAGAGAATGCTTTTAACTGTAAACAGACAATTATCAAAAATGCACAAAAAAGCTCGGATAGAGCACTCACAAACAGAAAATACAACTCCAAGTATGAAAAAGTTGTTTACAGTTAAGTAATGTTAAAACAGTATAAAATAGTACATAAATGCAGTGAAAAAATAAAAAAAGCTTTATAACAGTGCAAAATGTAGTAGATTGACTGTATAGCACAATTATAAGTGTTTCAGAAGTGCATTTCAGTGAAATAAGTGTAAGAAATAACTTATCCTGCTCTTGGAATCTTAAGGAATTTTCACTTTTGCAATGCAATTCAGAGCCTGAGCAATACAAGCACAACCTTTATAAGACACAGGGTTTATATAGCAGTAAGAATGGAAGAGTTGGAAGATCAGATTACTACTCAGCCCCTGCTATTACCCAATCACTCTTGCTACAGAAGATCAGGAAGCCTTGTTACTCTCAATAATAATGAAGACAATCAGCAGAAAATGGCTGCCAGAAACACAGGAAACTCAAACAAAACTACGAGCCTAGACAACAGGCCTCTATCAAGATTATGCCACCTGAGCAGAATTCAGAAACCTCACTTACTTTAAAAGCATAAAAAGAAACCCCACAAAGAGAAAATACAAGTCTTAGTATGAAAAAGCAGTTTACAATTTAGTAATTAAATAAGAAATGCAATTATAGTAATGCACACTATTGCAGTTCCTAGCTGTAGCCACTAAATGAAAGTTTTAAACAGATCAAGGAGCAGACTCTAGAGAATGCTTTTAACTGTAAACAGGCAATTATCAAAAATGCACAGAAAAGCTCAGATAGAGCACTCACAAACAGAAAATACAACTCTCAGTATGAAAAAGCAGTTTACAGTTAAGTAATATTAAAACAGTATAAAACAGTACATAAATGCAGTGAAACAATAAAAAAACCTTTATAGCAGTGCAAAATGTAGTATATCAACTGTATAGCAGAATTATAAGTGTTTCAGATGTGCAGTTCAGTGAAATAAGTGTAAGAAATAACTTACCCTGCTCTTGGAATCTTAAGGAATTTCCACTTATGCAATGCAATCCAGAGCCTAAGCAATACAAGCACAACCTTTATAAGACACAGGATTTATATAGCAGTAAGAACGGAAGAGTTGGAAGATCAGATTACTACTCAGCCCCTGTTATTACCCAATCAATCTTGCTACAGAAGGTCAGGAGGCCTTGTTACTCTCAATAATAATGAAGACAATCAGCAGAAAATGGCTGCCAGAAACACAGGAAACTCAAACAAAACTATCAGTCTAGACAACAGGCCTCTATCAAGATTATGCCACCTGAGCAGAACACAGAAACCTCACTTTAAAAGCATGGAAAGAACACCCACAAAGAGAAAATACAAGTTTCAGTATGAAAAATCAGTTTACAATTTAATAATTAAATAGGAAATGCAATTATAGTAATGTACGCTATTACAGTTCCTAGCTGTAGCCACTAAATGAAAGTTTTAAAGAGATCAAGGAGCAGACTTTAGAGAATGCTTTTAGCTGTAAGCAGATAATTATGAAAAATGCAGAGAAAAGCTCAGATAGAGCACTCAGAAACAGAAACTACAACTCTCAGTATGAAAAAGCAATTTTCAGTTAAGTAATGTTAAAACAGTGTAAAACAGTACATAAATACAGTGAAACAATAAAAAAGTGTTATAACAGTGCGAAATGTAGTAGATCAACTGTATAGCACAATTTAAACATTTCAGCAGTGCAGTTCAGTGAAATAAGGGGAAGAAATAACTTATCCTGCTCTTGGAATCTTAAGGAATTTTCACTTATGCAATGCAATCCAGATCCTGAGCAATATAAGCACAACCTTTATAAGACACAGGGGTTTATATAGCAGTAAGAATGGAAGAGTTGGAATATCAGATTACTACTCAGCTCCTGCTATTACCCAATCACTCATGCTGCAGAAGGTCAGGAGGCCTTGTTACTCTCAATAATAATGAAGACAATCAGCAGAAAATAGCTGCCAGACACACAGGAAACTCAAACAAATCCACCAGCCTAGACAACAGGCCTTTATCAAGATTATGCCACCTGAGCAGAACACAGAAACCTCACTTTAAAAGCATAGAAAGAACACCCACAAAGAGAAAATACAAGTCTCAGTATGAAAAAGAAGTTTACAATTTAGTAATTAAATAAGAAATGCAATTATAGTAATGCACACTATTACAGTTCCTAGCTGTAGCCACTAAATGAAAATTTTAAACAGATGAAGGAGCAGACTCTAGAGAATGCTATTAACTGTAAACAGGCAATTATCAAAAATGCACAGAAAAGCTTGGATAGAGCACTCACAAGCAGAAAATACAACTCTCAGTATGATAAAGCAGTTTACAGTTAAGTAGTGTTAAAACAGTATAAACATTACATAAACGCAGTGAAACAATAAAAAAAAGCTTTATAACAGTGCAACATGTAGTAGATCAACTGTGTAGCACAATTATAAGAGTTTCAGAAGTGCAGTTCAGTGAAATAAGTGTAAGAAATAACTTATCCTGCTCTTGGAATCTTAAGGAATTTCCACTTATGCAATGCAATCCAGAGCCTGAGCAATACAAGCACAACCTTTATAAGACACAGGCTTTATATAGCAGTAAGAATGGAAGAGATGGAAGATCAGATTACTACTCAGCTCCTGCTATTACCCAATCACTCGTGCTACAGAATGCCAGGAGGCCTTGTTACTCTCAATAATAATGAAGACAATCAGCAGAAAATGGCTGCCAGAAACACAGGAAACTCAAACAAAACTACCAGCCTAGACAACAGGCCTCTATCAAGATTATGCCACATGAGCAGAACACAGAAACCTCACTTTTAAAGCATAGAAAGAACACCCACAAAGAGAAAATACAAGTCTCAGTATGAAAAAGCAGTTTACAATTTAGTAATTAAATAAGAAATGCAATTATAGTTGTGCACACTATTACAGTTCCTAGCTCTAGCCACTAAATGAAAGTTTTAAACAGATCAAGGAGCAGTCTCTAGAGAATGTTTTTAACTGTAAACAGACTATTATCAAAAATGCACAGAAAGGTTCGGATAGTGCACTCACAAACAGAAAATACAACTCTCAGTATGAAATAGCAGTTTACAGTTAAGTAATGTTAAAACAGTATAAAACAGTACATAAATGCAGTGAAACAATAAAAAAGCATTATAACAGTGCAAAATGTAGTATATCAACTGTATAGCACAATTATAAGTGTTTCAGAAGTGCAGTTCCGTGAAATAAGTGTAAGAAATAATTTATCCTGCTCTTGGAATCTTAAGGAATTTCCACTTATGCAATGCAATCCAGAGCCTGAGCAATACAAGCCTGTTTGTAAGGCATGTCCTCACTTATATTGCTAAAAGCAATGGAAAAGTGGTAATACTACAAAAATCACACCTGAACCAACATGAGCATGAGCAAGTAACAAAAAAAGAAGAAAAGATTCTATGCAGGTTTGGAAGGAGAAAGAGCAAGAGGTGTTTAAATACTGGATAAGAAAATTCTGGATTAAAAATAGAGAATGAGCTGAAAGATAGACAAGACAGACATGTTATAGTAAAAGGGTATTGATCTAGAACGAGGGTTACAATATCCACAGTATATATAGGATCATAGGTGATTAGTAGGCTAATAGCCCTAGTAGTCTTTTAAAGCCTAGCCATAACATATCTAACTTGATTTGATACCTTAGGATAATTTTAAGGGTTGGATATAGGCTTGGACAATGGGTTGCCAAACATTTACATGCTACCTCTTTCCATAGGAGGCATAGGTCCCAGACTAGGTATACATTTTTGTTTATCCATCCACTGGTACAAGATATGCTTGAATTTGGTTAGGAAAGAACTTTGCTTCACATGGATGGGAAGCCTATTCCAGAGGAGGAGGAGTTTGTGAGACACATACATATTGCTGGCAAAGTGTTAAGTCCCAAGACTGGGTATTTTTGATATTTCTTTTGTGGATGTGCAACAGGTACATAGTAGGATCAAATGATGCTTTATAGGCTAAGCATAGCCGCCTTGCAGTAGACTGTAGGAATCTGAGTACAAGGATAGAGCTTTGAGGAGGACTACATAGGACATGTTGTTTATGCCATGTATTTTTTTGTAAGGGACCTTAAAAGACAGTATAATTATTGCAAATGCCTTTTGCATTGTACTCAGTGAGTGATCTGATGAGTATATATATATATATATATATATATATATATATATGTATATATATATATATATATATATATATATATATACGGGTCCACTATGTAATCTCAAAATACTGAAATCCTGAATTTCACTATTTCGAAATTACATAGCCGAAAACCCTACGATAACACACAATTCCGAAACCGCATAACCGCGAAATTCAAAATCCCAAAGGTACGCTACACATACAGCACACATAAACACACACGCAACTCCCTCCCATGATCAAATAAATGATTCTACACTTCAGATAAGCAGGAGGGCAAGCCCCCCCTGCACCCCTACCCCCCTACTTATATATTCTAACTCCAGGATTGCACAGACACACAAACAAAACTCACATCCACACATTTCACAGTCCCTCACACACACACATCACAGTCACAACCCACACTTACACGCACTAAAGCCCCTACCCAACACACTTACACATACATACTTACCTAAACTTCCACCCATCCATGCACATACCACACCAGCGGAAGTGTAAATTCAACATCTCCGTGCTTCGGGATTTTGAATTTCTCGTTTCTGCCGGTTTTGGAACTTTGAGTTTTTGGCTATGTAATTTTGAAATACTGAAATTCGGGATTTCAGTATTTCGAGATTACATACTGGACCCATATATATACATATATATATATATATATATATATATATATATATATATATATATATACATACACACATATACATATATATGTGTGTATATATATATATATATATATATATTTATATATATATATGTATGTATGTGTATATATATATATATATATATATATATATATATATATATATACTTACATACACACACCACCTTAATCTAAAAATATAGGAGATAAAATAAATTATGGATGAGGTGATACCTTTTCATCAAGGGATCATGATGGTAGCTGTGGACTGAAATATGACATGTACTAGACATAATGTGTGTGTTGGGAGGGTGGCAAGGCAATGTAAAGTTTCCAGTTTCCCAGAAGGCATATACCTGAAAAAGTACATGAACACATTTGGTTTACAAGATGTCATAGAGGTAGGGGAAAGAAGTACAGAGTGTACATACTTTTCAGGGAAACATCGTAACTGCGTGAGGCTTGAAAGGTGTTACCTATCATAGGTTCATAGGTAGGTACTAGGCTATCAGCCCTGGGGCCTATACAAGCCCAGCCAAAAAGGTACCCTGGCTTTTGCCACTCAAGAAAATTATTTTCCTGTGCCACTGTCGAGCAGAGCAACAGAGGTGATCCCCGGGGTGAATTTCCTATTTCCCATCCAATCATCAAGATTTTTTTTGAAGAGTGTTAATGAGGAGCTTTGTTTGCTATAGATAGGTAGTTTATTCCAGAGAGTGGGAAGTCTCTGGGACAGGAATCTATCCCTCCAGCATGTTCTGTTTATTGTGGTGACAAGGTTTAGGTCCCTAGAGCGTGTAGCTTGGAGGGATTGGAATTTCTTTAAGTGGAGCATGTCCAACAGCTCTCGGTTTCACATAGCTTTGTATGTTAGGCAGAGATCACCTCTGAGTAGGCTATATGCGATGGAGTAAAGCTGGAGTTTTTTGAGACGGTCTGCGTAGGGCATCTGTTTGAGGCCGGTAGTCATCTTTGTGAGGTATTTCTGCAGCCTTTCCAGTTGTAGATGTCTTGTGAGGTACATACCAAAAGGGGCATTGTACTCTATAATGGGGCTAATGAGTGATGAGTAGAGGGGAACAGTGACCTCTTTTTTCTGGATGAGAAACCTTTTGTGATGAGGTGTGCCATGTAGAAGGATTTCCTGACTACTGTGGCGATGTGATTATCAAAGGAGAGACTACTGTCCACCTGTGTCCCAAGGTCTCTTATCACACTTTCGGTGTTAAGTATACTACCGCCTATGTTGTAGTTCATGGGTACAGAGTTTTTACCAAAGGGGATGACAATGCACTTTTTGGCATTGAGCTTGAGGCTACGGCTTTGACACCAGGCATCTGTCTCAGTGAGGCCCTTTTGTAGGATGTCCACATCATTAGGAGTTTCGATTATGACTCCTAGTTTGCAGTCATCTGCGAACTTCATTAGCCAAAGACCTTCTGTGTTAGCCTGCACTTCAGAGAAGCAGATACCAAACAGGAGAGGACCCAGGACTGAACCCTGTGGTACTCCACTTGCACTGGTCTGAAGTCGGATTTGGAGTCTGCTACTTTCACAGTGTGGGTTCTGTCAGTGAGCCAGTTGGCAACCCATCTTGTGACATAGGGATTTATACCTAGTTTAGTGAGTTTATCTATCATTCCAGAGTGGGGGATGGTGTCGAAAGCCTTGGCAAGATCTAGATAGGCTGTGTGAACCACCTTACCCTTGTCTATGGCTTTGGTGAATGCTTCAAAGAAGTCTATCAGGTTTAGGAGATATGATCTGCCTTTTACAAACCCGAACTGGGTGGGATGCAGAGCTTGGAGATTACCAATGTCTTTGTTTATAAGTTCCATGATGATATGTTCCATGACCTTGCAGACCAGGCTCGTCAGGCTAAAGGGGGGTAGTTTTTGGGGTCTGTGGTGGCTCCCCCCTTGTAGAGTGGGATAACCGTTGCTGTGCACCATTCAGCAGGCACAAAGCCTGAGGTGAGGCTATGATTGAACGTGGTACTTAGGTGGGGTGCCATTTCGTTCTGTAGTTTGTGTAGAACGCAGCCTGGGATGTTGTCTGGTCCCATGGATGCTGTGTTCTTGGCTTTGGAGAGTGTGGTTTTTACCTGTGCAGCCATGATTACAGGAACTTTGTCTTCTTCCGGTATAAAGATGGGCTCTTTAGGGGGTGAGAGGGGGGTAAAGTTAGCACTGAACCTATCTGCCAGGATGTTGGCAATATCAGTGGGGTTTGTATATTTAGTTTCATTGTGCTGTGACTCAGAGCAGATCTGAGTGTTGCCATTGAGATTCTTGACATAGCTATAGAATGCTTTGTGGTTGTCTTTAGAATCAGTGGCAATTTTGTTTTCATAACTAGCTTTGGAGGATTTTATCAGGGATCGCAGCTTCTTACTGAGGCTGACCAGGGAGCTCCTCCACTCGTGGGATTTTACTCTCTTTTGCAAGAGTTGCTTCCTTCTGTTGTACAGTTTGTTTATGGCAGGGGACTACCAGATTGGCTTCCTTTTTTTGGGGATAGTGTCTTGGTTCTGTTTGGGATAGCACGATCCATGCACTCATGTAAGTGCTTATAAAGTGCAGTTGTGTAGGATTCAGTAGTCGTAACTGTATTGTCCATCTGCATGGGTGTCATGAAGTTCACCACTTCTGTCTTAAGAAGCATGAAGTTTGCTTTGGAGAAATCTTTTACCATGGTTTCCTTAATGGGGGGTGGAGGCAGGATGTGGATATCTAGGGTAATTAGCTTATGATCGGATTGGACCAATGAGGCATTGACTTCAGGTGTGGAACACCAGTCACTCATATTGGTAATGACTAGAGCTAGGATATTATTGCCCCTGGTCGGGGTGTGGATAAGTTGATCCAGGGCACTGGAGTTTATAAATTCCAGAAAGCTTTAAGCGAAGGAGTTGGTACATGAGTAGTTTTCCCAGTTAATGGTGGGGTAGTTGAAATCGCCCATTATTAGGGTGTTCGGTTATTTTCCAGTACATCAAGAAAAGAGGAGTGGGAATCTTGGGGCATGGTGTGTGATCTATAGCAAGCTACAATTTGGATTGCAGCTTTGCCCAGAGTTAGTTGCACTTAGATAACCTCGGCTGCATTATGCTGAGCAACTAGCCTGGAGGTGTGGATAACCTTAATGAATATGGACACACCTCTGCCTTTGGTGTTCCAGTCCAGGTTACATGAACAAAAAGTGTAGTATGAGTTATAGCCTGGTAGAGCAGGGGTGCTCTCTGGAGCCTTGAACCAGGTCTCAGTCACTGCATAGATATCGATGTTCTCCATTTTAAGGAGTGCCTCGAGTGAGTACATTTTAAGATTTAGACTTCCAGCATTGAGTAGTATCACCCTCAGTTTTTGCTTGCCTGCTCCTGCTATGGTGGTGAATTTGTCATTTAAACCTTGCCTAAAAAAGACACTATAGGGGCGGCAAGAACCTTAGCCAGTATCCAGAATCCCAGGGGTGACAGGTACAAGCCATCTCTGGCAAAGCATTGCGGTCTGTTGACAATGTCATCCCAGGCAGACAGATACTGGATCCCTTTAGAATGGCACCAGAAGCTTAACCAATTGTTGAAGTCAATCATTTTGTCCTTTTACTGCGGCATCATTCTAGGTGATGGCAAAATGCTACTCAGGGCTTGGGTCATACCTGCCTGAGCTACAAGATCAGAAAGCTCTTCCATGTCTCTTTTCATGTAGTCCAGGGAGGTACGTCTCAGGTCGTTCACACCAACATGGACAATGACAATCAAAAGAGCACATATACTTGGTTAAGGATAAGCAAACACTTTTAAATCATGATTATAAAGTGGTTATATCTATAATAGCTAAAATAATGGCAAAGATGTTGCCAAAATTGATATATATGAATCAATGTGGTTTTGTGGAGGGAAAGCAAACATTTGACAACATTAACAGAACAATGATGATCCAGTGGGAAGTAGAATGTAAGAAAATAGTGCTATTGGTATGTCTTGATTCAAAGAAAGCATTCAGCAGAGTAAGATTGGATTTTATGAGTAGGTCAGTGGAACTATTCACATTCTCTGATACAATAATAATGTTGAGAACCCAGAATTGTGTGCAATCAAAACTTCTGTAGGAGATCAATCACCAAAAAATAGCGCCAAAGACATGCCGAGGTAGAAATCTAATATTTTTTTAGGGATTGATCGCTTATGAAAGTTTTGACTACATGAAGTTCTGGGTTCGTGTTTTTTGTTCCTGTGCAGTTGCCGTATTTGGTTTTACAATAATAAGATTAATTAGGAGAATAAGTGGGGGATAGGAATCAAAAATTAATGTAGAGGGGTACCTCTGTGATACATTGTGTCTGAACAGAGGAACGAGGTAGGGGTGTTCTCTTTCCCCTTTGTTATTTGCATTCTATTTAGATCCATTGGCAAAGAAAATAAGGAACTCAGAAATTCAAGAATATAATAGGTATGATAATCAAGAAAAGTTGGCTTTATTTGCAGACAATATTATTTTGTACCTGATAAAACCAGAAAAGGACATTGCAGTTTGTGGAACATTCTGAGACAGGTTCAAAGCTTTTCAGGAGATAACACTAATGAAGACAAAACAAAGGCTATAGCTGTAAACTATGTACCCACACCTGTGGCAATAGCCATATTTATGGGGACATGATGAAATGAAGTATTTAGGAGTATTGGAAGGAATCTATCATTGCAGCTAAGAATATATGGGAAGAGACTAAACAAAATATAATACAATAACCTTTGGCTACAAAGTCTTTCAGAATGGTTTTGAAGGATGGGTGAAAGGGTAATTACTTGATGGACAGGGATAATGAGTTCCATGCCTTAACAACATGGTACAAGTACAGACAATGTCCAGCATATTTGATAAGTTTGTAGAAGACAGGAGTTTTTGGTCATTGGATCCTAATGACTGGCTAAGAACAAAGCTGTGAAGAATGTTATTTAGTTCCAGACAAGCAGAAGGATTCTGGATAATTTTATAGGTAGTAAGGTTCATAGGTAGGTACTAGGCTATTTGCCCTAGGGCCTATATAAGCCTAGCCAAAAGGTACCCTGGTTTTCGCCATCCAAGAAAATTATTTTCCTGTGCCCCTGTCGAGCAGAGCCACAGAAGTGATCCCCAGGGTGAATTTCCTAGCTCCCATCCAATCATCAAGATTTTTCTTGAAGAGTGCTAATGAGGAGCTTTGTTTGATATAGATAGGTAGTTTGTTCCAGAGTATGGGAAGTCTCTGGGATAGGAATCTATCCCTCCAGCATGTTCTGTTTATTGTGGTGACAAGGTTTAGGTCCCTAGAGTGTGTAGCTCAGAGGGATTGGGATTTCTTTAAGTGGAGCATGTCCAACAGCTCTGGGTTTGACATAGCTTTGTATGTTAGGCAGAGATCACCTCTGAGTAGGTGATATGCGATGGAGTAAAGCTGGAGTTTTTTGAAACGCTCTGCATAGGGCAACTGTTTGAGGCCAGTAATCCTCTTTGTGAGGTAATTCTGTGGCCTTTCCAGTTGTTGTAGATATCTTGTGAGGTACATACCAAAAGGGCCATTGTACTCTATAATGGGTCTAATGAGTGATGAGTAGAGGGGAACAATGACCACTTTTTTCCTGGATGAGAAACCTTTTGTGATGAGGTGCGCCACGTAGAAGGATTTCCTGATTACTGTGGTGATGTGATTATCAAAGGAGATACTACTGTCCACCTGTGTCCCAAGGTCTCTTGTCACACTTTTGGTGTTAAGTAGACTACTGCCTATGTGGTAGTTTCGGTTCCCTATGTTAGACCGACAGCTCGGAAGATCGACACTCAAAACACTGATGCCAGAAGAACGAAACCTCAAAAACACGAAAGTTCACATGCCCGACACACCACAATCCCGACGCTTAACAAAACAAAAAGTTCACTGTTACACACAACACACACACAACACAAGCACACCAACAACCTAAAAACTTACACTACACCTTACACAAAACTATCTATGCACTAAAACTTAACCCAAACCCTAACCCCAAGATCCATAACTATCGCACACTCACCTTACCTGCTCCCTAACCCTAAGGTCCATAACTATCGCACACTCACCTTACCTGCTCTCTAACCCTAAGGTCCCTAACTATTGCACACTCACCTTACCCGCACCCTAACCCTATGTCCCTCACTATCGCACACTTACCTTACCCGCACCCTAACCCTAAGTCCCTCACTATCGCACACTAACCTTACCCTCACCCTAAACCTTAGTCCCTCACTATCGCACACTAACCTTACCCGCACCCTAACCCTAAGTCCCTCACTATCACACACTTACCTTATCCTCACCCTAACCCTAAGTCCCTCACTATTGCACACTTACTGGGTCATGCTCACAAGTTACCCCTGCCGTTGTTTTCACTGTTGGGATTACGACTTGATGGTCATCTGCTTTGTCATTCTTCTGGCGTCGGTGTTTTGAGTGTCGATCTTCCGAGCTATTGGTCTAACGTTTGGAACCCGGTAGTTCATGGGTACAGAGTTTTTACCAAAAGGGATGACAATCCACTTTTTGGCATTGAGCTTGAGGCCATGGCTTTGACACCAGGCATTTGTCTCAGTGAAGCCCTTTTGTAGGATGCCCACATCGTTAGGAGTTTTGATTATGGCTCCTAGTTTGTAGTCATCTCCAAACTTCATTAGCCAAAGACCTTCTGTGTTAGCCTGTACTTGTGTGATAGTGAGGGACTTATAAGTAGATACCAAACAGGAGAGGACCCAGGACTGAAGCCTGTCATGCTCCACTTGTCACTAGTCTGAAGTTGGATTTGGAGTCTGCTACTTTCACACTGTACTTTCACAGTGTGGGTACTATCAGTAAACCATTTGGCAACCCATCTTGTGACGGATCTAGGACTGTTGAACGAAAGTTCAACAGTCCGAATCCACTATCACCGAACACACTTTAATGAAAGTGCTTTCATCGAAAAAGCGCTGTCGTTAAAGTGTGTTAAAAAAAAAAACATTACATTTATGTTTTTGCAGGGGGGCTTGCCCCCCTGCACTCCCCACACCCCCCTACTTTTATATTCTCACTCCGAGGTCGCACTACAGTGGAGAAAAGGGAATTTCCTTTATCCCCACTGTAGTGCGATCTCCGCAATAGGCATACTTACGCGAAAGTGCTTCTTCAGTGAAAATCACTTTCGCGTAAGTATGCCCAGCCAATTCACATTCGGTGAAACTTCCGCTTGAGCATTGGTCCTAGACCCCTTGTGACATAGGGATTTATACCTAGTTTAGTGAGTTTATCTATAATTCCAGAGTGGGGGATGGTGTTGAAAGCCTTGGCGAGATCTAGATATGCTGTGTGAACCACCTTACCCTCATCTACGGCTTTGGTGACTGCTTTAAAGAAGTCTATCAGGTTTAGGAGACATAATCTGCCTTTTACAAACCCAAACTGGGTAGGGTCCAGAGTTTGGAGATTACCAGTGTCATTGTTTATAAGTTCCATGATGATACGGTCCATAGCCTTGCAGACCAGGCTCATCAGGCTAATGGGGCAGTGTATATGTTAATTGATGAAACTGTGTATATGTTAATTGATGTGGTAGTTCTAACCAATTTAGGCTTTTTAGTGCTGTACATTGGTGGGTTCTGAAAATAGTATTTGCTGCAAATTTAGCAACATTGTTATAGCATTGCTCAAGTTTTCATTTTTGTGATGCCTAAAGGTCAGTAAGGATGGAAGCACCATAAATGAGTGTGGGGAGGAGATAAGTAGTGGCAAGGGTAGCTCTAGATGTGTTGGCATGTATTTGACTAGATGATGTTAATACACAACAAGGTTCTTCGAGTTTAATCTGCTTACATTGTACAAAGACAAAATTCTCAGTGAAAAAGGTTGGGAGTTGGCCCTTGATGCAGAGCTTCAGCAGTATCTGGGTCAAAAGTTAAAACTAATATACATAACACAAACAGAAAGCTATAATTCAAAGTGGAAAGGGATGGTAATGAAGCAGGGGGAAAGTCAAATAATAAGGAGAGAGTGGCATTTTGGATGCAGATACTTAAGGGGAACAACAACAGCTATACAGAATATTATATTTATAAAGTAGCAGAACGTATTCTAAGAAGTAAGCCAGCACAGGAATAGAGAAATGAGATTCTGCAATACACTAGAAAATATAGGGGTCCCAATTCCTTTCAATAAGGAAACCACCATGAAGGTGATTTCAAACACACAAACATTCAATGCAATAGCCATGAACCTAGTTTTGTATTAATACCTTCAACAGGAGACTCTAGACAGGTAGAAAAAAATGCTGTTAGGATAAACAAGGTCCTTAACTGTACAGTGACTCCTTGTTGGGCCAATGGCAATGATAATTGCAGAGAGATTAAGGGATGTGGCTCCAGGGATCAATCCCCAAACAAGGGTCAAAGTTTTAAGGCACTGGTTGACCAAAAAGATGGATGTAGTGTAAAATGAGACAGGACTGGAGTGAATTGGCAGAGATATATTTGTCCCGTAGATATGCAACAAAATTAATAAAATTCAGGATATTTGTATGGAAGTGTTTGCATGGATATTTTTATATAACCTACTATATTAGAAAAAATGTTCCCACAGACTTGGGGTCTTTGTTGGTGACGTGATTCCCTCACATGCTGTCTTTTCATTTGTCCTGCTGCCATCCTCTCTTCGCATCTCTCCCACTTGCTCTCCTTTCTACTCCTCTTTTCTCAGTATGCCTCTCTTACCATTTCTCTTTCTTCTCCTTTCCTGCAACTATTCACACTCACCTCTTCTACCTCTCATCATGCCTCTCTATCTAATGTAATGATGTGCTGCTATCCCTGGAGCATAAGTTATCTCATTCATTATGAATACATGTTATCCAAAAAGCTCTGCTAAGCATCATTCCATTTTTCTGCCCATGCTTTGACATTGTGAACTGCTTCTTGAGCTAAATGTTGTTACATATTCTTGCACCTGTAAATATATATATGTTTTAGCATATCCTTGTATCTATAAATATGTTTTATTCATTCCTTATGTAATCTTATTCACCTGGGCTGTGCCTGCAAATGGTCTATTGAGATCAGTACACTACCCTGGCAAGCAAATATAAATAAATACCAGTGAGAGAGAAAATGATAGGCTGACTTAACTAAAACTACATTAACACCCTAAAAAGAGGAATAGGTGCATTAAATGCATCAGTAGAAAAAATATTAACTGTTTATGTGTGTGTGTGTGTGTGTGTGTGTGTGTGTGTGTGTGTGTGTGTGTGTGTGTGTGTGTGTGTGTGTATATATATATATATATATATATATGTATGTATGCATATATATATATGTATGTATGCATATATATATATGTATGTATGCATATATATATATGTATGCATATATATATATGTATGCATATATATATATATATATATATATATATATATGCATATATATATATATATATATATATATAGATAGATAGGATTCACTTTATAATTTCGAAATACTGAAATCCCGAATTTCAGTATTTCAAAACCATAAAGTCGAACGGCCTAAATCCTGAAACTATACACAATCACAAACAGAAACTCACCATACATCACACAAGACATACATCATTCAACCCAAACCACAACAAACAAAACACACACAAACACAAAAACACAAACAAATAAACCTCCACTACATATAAGCAGGGGGGCAAGCACCCCTGCACCCCCACACCCCCACTACTTATATATACCAACTCCCAGATCCCACAAACACACACAGAAAGGAAACTCACACCCACATATTCTACAGCCACTCACACACACAGAAACATCACACATATACAAATGCCAACACATCCAACACTTACACACCCATACTTTCACCTGCCTACCCTAATCCACACTTACAACTAAGAAACACATTCACACACACTCAAACTCCCACACAAAACCCTAACAAAACACTTACTTACCTTAAATTACACCTAAATCAATACACATGAAACACCATCCAGTCACAACACCACACGCAATGCACCGTAAAGCCATAACCGCAAATTTGAGATATTTGGATTCGCGATTATGCACTTTCATGATTTTCAACATTCAACTTTATAAGTTCGAGAAACTGAAATTCGGGATTTCAGTTTTTCGAAATTATAAAGTGAACCCATATATATATATATATATATATATATATATATATATATATATATATATATATATATATATTATAACTCACTAAAGATCTAACCAACATTGTCAGTTCCAATCCACACACTACCCAAATTCTACAATGGTTTATCCCCCACCCTAGTAATCTAACTTTTTCTGCAATAAATATTAGAAACATAAGAAATAAAACTACTGAACTACATGTCTGGATTACGCAACACAAGCCTGATATTTTTACTTTAACTGAAATTTGGTTCAAACTAGCATAAACAACTCCAAAATTACAACCCTCCCTGCTATAATATCATCTGTAAGGACCATATAAAGAGAAAAAGTGATGGTATTACTCTAATATTTTCCAGCAACTACCACATTTTCCTCTACAACAAAACCAATACCAAAATTCACTTCAGCAAAACTTATTAATTTCATCAAAATATAGCAAATATGTATTACTGTCCTTTACATCCCTTCTAGTGACAGTACAATTACACTGTAAGATATCTTACATTGGATATCCATAGAGTTCCGCAAGAAAAAATACCACTAGGTGATGTCAATATCAATTAGTTGGACATAAACTCTAACCCCACTATATCTAGCATGAACCCATATGCTTTCACACAACTAATTAATAGCCACACACATTATAGCAAGACATAAAATTACTTATTAGACTGGATTCTACTATCAGACCATAGCAAATTCAACACCATAGGTACAATGTCAAACTCCCTCAGTGACCATCTCCCAGTCTATACAACCAGACATCTTACACATCAACTCAAAGAGCATCTTTAAAAAGCAAAACACAACCTAAGTATAACCCAGAAATATTCATAACTACCCTATCATTTATTAAATGGAACATCCTAAAAATCCTCCCCTTAGATGATGCTGCACATGAATTCAGTGCAACTTTCCTAAATATCATAAATAACCTTCCATCCCCTAGAAGAAAGAGACTATAAACAAATAAAGCAATTTGGCTCTCCAAAAAAGAGCAGAATGCTAAAGCAAGATACAGAAAAAGCATAGAAAGAATGACAAAAATCTAAAATACCATGATATCTCGAAAACTTCAGAATGCACCACAACTGTACCAGAAAACAAATAGATGAAGACAAAAATTATAGTATAACACTTCCAGAACAATAGTAAACACAACCTTAAAAAAAAATCTGGCCGGCCATTAATGAAATCTTACATCCTGGCCAAAAATTCAGCCATAACTTATCTCCCAGTAACTCACCACTCAAAACTGCAATAGAATTCAGCTCTTATTTCACAGATATTAAAGCATCCCCGACCAGAGATTCCCCAATATCTAATTGCAACCCTGCCCAACAGCTACATGTCACCACATACACTTTCACCTCCAAACTTGTGAACTGTGTCCACATCCTATATAAAACTACTCTTAAATAAACTCAAACCATGATCTACTTCAGCCGATGACCTGCCAAATGAATACCTTAAAACAGTACCCAATAACATTGCCTATCCTGTCTCAATCCTTATAAATATTTCAGTCCAGGAATCACACTTTCCCTCTCTCTGAAAAAAAAAATCATACATTTTCCTCTGCACAAAGGAGGAAATTCAACAGACATCACTACCTTTAGACCCATAGTGATCTTATCCACTGCTCCAAAACACTTAAAAAATGCATTCAAAAACAATTTCTGAACTATCTCCTGCAAGAAGAACTCTTATTCTCCTCACAACACGGCTTTCATCCCTCCCATAGTACTAACACTGCACTTATAACCTTTAAGATACTGTCAATAAAGCTAGAGATTACAGCAAACTAATCTCCTCCTTATTTCTTGACTTGTCAAAAGCCTTCGACACAGTTTGCCACAACAAACTTCTATTTCGAATGTTCTCACTAGGTCTATTTCAGCCCACCCTTCTATGTTTCAAAAGCTACCTGCCTGATAGGTATCAGTCAGTAAAATGGTACTCCTCCTCTCTCCATACCTCCCAGTTACCATCAGTGTACCACAAGGCTCTATCCATGGTCCCCTCCTGTTTAACATTCTCACCAGCACTCTTCACACATCCACATAATAGGCCTCCCTAATACAATACACATATGAGTCCACACTCTGTGCATAGCAGGCAACCTGGCACATAAATTACTCAAGAAGCTTTAACAGCCACTGAAATAGAACTTTTTAACTCACAACTCATGCTTCTCCCCCCCAAAAAAAATACTTCTTTTTCCTCCTAAGATCCCTCTGACATGAAAAAATTACATTTAACATTTTCTGCCTTAATAATGCAAGCAATGAGGTCACTTCCCATAGCAAATTATTTTGGATGATAATCTTAAATTCAGTTGGCATACACAAAATTGCATACAAAACTGACCAAAAAATAAGGATGCTTTACCCAGCCAAAAACATTCTCAACAATGCAACTAAAACCAGCCTTGCCACTACTTACCTCTTTCCCACACTATGTTATGGTGCTGCCATCCTTTCCATTCTCCAGACATCACAAAAATCAAAACTTGAACAATGCTACAATAAAGTGGCTAAATTTGCAGCAAATACCCCTTTCAGAACCCACCACTGTACAGTATTAAAAAGCCTAAACTGGTTAGAACTACCCCATCAACAAACATATACACAGCTTCTTACCACCTATAAAATTATCCATCTGCTTGTCCAGCATTAAATATCATTCTACACAACTATGTTCCCAATTGGTCATTATGATCCAGTGACCAAAAACTCCTCTCTGTCCACAAACCTATGAAATCTGCTGGGCATGGTCTGTACTCATGCCATGTTGCTAAGGTCTTGAACTCCTTACCTGTATCCATCAGGTCAATACCCTCCCTCCAGTCCTTTAAAACTATCCTGAAAGATTCCCAGCCAAAATGTGGCTCTGTTCTTGATCAACCCCAGGATAAATTAGATCCTTTAATATGAACAAGTGCCTATACATACCTCACACCTCCTTACTCTTCCTTCTTCGCTCACTTCCTTACTTCAGCCTATTTCTCTCCCTGATTCTCTTTCTAAATATGACATAACCCTGTTCCTCTCACTTCATATCACAATTCCTGTTTGCATTATACTAACTTACCTTTAATTTCTCTATAAAGAGGCTAAAATTTCTCTAAATATTTAACCATTCTCACAGAAGTTGTATCCATCCTTAACCAATGTTTTCACATTATGTCTAATTTGTGATAATTATTTAAGCTATAAATGTTTTTGTATTATTTTTGAAGATATATATATAGGCTATTTGTACCTTGTATGTAGTTTAAAGGTTTACATTTTTTTAAAATTTTTGTTGTTCTTGTTCTGATATAACAATATAGTGACACTGAATGAGCTAGCCTTTGCTGGAATACTACAGAGACCCTATATCTGATCAGATAGTCAAATATAAATGGATCATTGTCAGGAATGTTCTTTGGGTTTATTTGATCACATGCTACTGAAATGCTAGATTTTCTTGCTTTCTATTTGATGCACTGTATAATGTAAAAAAACAACACAAATATGTATCAATAGCCCTGTTAATTATTTTTAAGTGTGCCATGCATGGTGATTGCACAAACTTTGTATTTACAAACATCTTATGGTGGAATAAACATTCAAAATAGAAAAATAAGAAAAGAGTTTTCCCTTAAATGGAAGTATAACCAAATGTTCTTATGCCTTAGGTATAAAGAGAGAACTGGCAATTTAAGAAAATGCACATTTTTTAAACACCCTTATTGAATTATCACTTGCGAACATAGGCAAATTTACATTTATATAAAAGTAATCAAACTATATTAACAACTTCACATTTACAAACATTATACTTCACATATATTGCTATATATCATATAACCTAAGCAACATAAATTATTCAATTTTTGTCCCTTTTTTAAACAAGAAACAGCTTTATTAAACCATCGCTTACAACATAGGCAATCATACATTTATATAAATGAAAACAAACCACACCGACACAATCCTAGTTGCAAGCATTTTACATCACAAACTATACTGAGACACTCCCAGTTGCAAACATTATACATCGCTTATCATCTACCCAATCATTTATTTTATTTTATTTATTTATTTATTTATTTATGTTAGATGACCTGGAAGTCCATTGGGCCAAGAAGAGCCCGTTTTCAGTGGAGGCCCGGGGAGAAAAGCTCCATAAAAATTGCAAGTTACATTTCACATGTTACAAAAGGACATAGTTCGTACAGCTAATTAAACATTTACAGATAAGCTCCGTGATATTTGCAATTGGCTTGTCACAATGTTACAAAAATGAAAAGACATAATTCAATACAGAAATTTCAACATTTACATAAAATGAATATTTTTGTTATAAACTCAATTGTAGGATTAACATTTCAAAATATATAGCTACTAGCCATTAGCAGGTTAGGAAAATATTATGCATGGAGTGGGTAATAGTATATTTGAGACTGGAGAGTATAGTACAATAGATATTGGACAGAAAATTAGTTTTTGGTAGGGGAGGGATTGTTTTGGGTGGGATGAAGTAATAGTAGAGGTAGCTGGATGAGTCAGTGCAAGGTGGAATGGGGGGGGGTTAAGTTGGAGCATGGCAAGGGCATTCCCATTTTGAAGAAAGAAGAGAGAGTAGGTGAGATTTTAAATTTGTATGGTTAGGTAGGTTGCATAGGTGTGTGGAGAGAGAGTTCCACTGTTTAGCTAAGGAGTGGGACACCAGTAGATGGCCAGGAGGTCATGCAGGCTTGTGGACCGGAAGGAGATTTTGTTTTTTTTGATCTGCGTGAGCGGTTGGCAATGTAAGGTTTTAAGGAAGTAATGAGAGCTGGGCAGTTGGCAGGTTTAAAGATGAACTTGTGGGCAATGGTGAGTTGTAGGTAACTGAGGTAGTTGGGTAGATCAAAGCAGTTGAGGGTGAGAAGGGAGTGGCAGTGGTGGGATGAGTTTTTTGAATTGGTTGCAAATTTGGAGATCTTATGGTAGCAGAATTCAAGTTTGGACTGAAGGCCAAGATGGAGATTGGTGAAAAGAGGGCACCATACATAAGGGAGGGGAGTAAGAAGGTGGATGTAATAGTTTGATAGGTAGAGAGGTTTAGGAAATTGTGCCTGTAGAGGAGACCTAACTTTTGGTGGGGTTTCTTGATTGCGGAGCTGATGTGAGTGTCAAATTTTAGTTTGTCATCAATAATGATGCCAAGAAGCTTGGTGTTGGGAACAATTTCAAGGAGGGTGTTGTTTTGGCTCTGTATGGTGAATGTGGATTTGTCAATGCAGTTTTTGGTATTGGAAAAAACATTAGTTTGGTTTTATTTGCATTTAGTGCCAGATAGTTAGACTGCATCCAGGTTTCTGTTTTGGAGAAGGCTAGTTGGGTTTTTGCTAGGAGCTCAGAGGGGAGAAGGCTGAGCAGATGATTGTTGAGTCATCTGCATATTGAATGATAGATGAGTCTGGGATGGATTGGTGAAAGTTGTTAATGAATAGGTTGAAGAGAAGAGGGCCAAGAACAGAACCTTGTGGGACTCCTGTGTGTGTGGGAAGGAAGGAGGAGGTTGAAGTTTTCCATTGGACAGCTTGTTGGCTGTTGGGCAAGTAGCTGGAAAACCAGGCGATGGTGGTGGGAGAAAGGTGTAGGGTGGAGAGTTGGGATATAAGTAGGGTGTGTGAGATGGTGTCAAAGGCCTTTTGACAGATCTAGGAATAGTGTAGATACGAACTTGCCTGAGTCGCATTCGAGGTTTATGGTTTCTCACTAGGCTCATGTGTCGATGAAGAATGCAGCTAGCTGTGAGAACTATTGTATATTGCAGGACTTATTGATCATCAACACTTTGAGCAAACTTTGCGGCCCTGGGTTACTCCTGGGGCTACACCTGTCTGAGGGTCGTCATGCCTTCCATCACCCCTGGGGGTGTCTGGCCCCTGTCAAGGGCATGTATGAGGAGTCGAGGGAGCCTGCCACGGGTCCCCCGTCCCCCCAGGGAGGGATGCGGATGGAGGAGAGGAGTCGCCCGCCACCCCGAGCCAGGAAGCCTGTCCGAGGATGGGAGGGAGCAGGGGTGCATCTGGCCCACGCCCTAGAGGCTGTCGATGGTACCACCACCTGGCTGGTCTCCCGAGGCAGAGCCCGATGCCCACCCACCCGGTTCCTGCATGCTGGGGCCGCGTTGGCCGTCCTCCTCCCCCACTCGGTCAGTCAAGCATTGCATAGCTCATTTAAGTCCTGCCTTCTTTTAAACCTCATTCCTCCCCTCTATTTATTGTTCCCAAAATTCCTATTTTTTCCTATGTAGTTTGCTCCTACCCTTTTCTAAAGATCTCGATTCCAGTTGTTTATCTCTGTGACTGTATTCACTACTTCTAGTATTGTTGGTTTAGATTTTGATTTCCATTTTTTAGTAATTACTTCTTTGGCAGCCACCATAATTAGATACAGCAAGGCCTTACTATGTCTGGGCAATTCTGATTCTGTATCATAGCTCAGAAAAATCATCTCCCTCATCACACCAGTCTGCCCACCCAGCATCTCAGAGAGTATATCCTGCAGGGAACCCTTAAAGTCTGCCAACTCACTGCACTCCCAGAAAATATTTCCCGATTACCTCTTTCTTCCCCATCACACCTCCAACATTTGCTGTCTACCTGAAGAAATATTCTCTGGAGTCTACTCGGGGCATAAAAATATTTATGTAAACATTTCCAAGCAAACATTCTAAATCTTCTAGATTTTGTTGCATATTTGGGAGACATGCATATATCCTCCCATTGTTTCTTTGTGAATTGCTTATCCACTCTCTTCCCAATCCTTTCTGACCTCTTATGATTGATTCTTATAGTATCAGGCAATATTTTATATGTTCTACTAATTATTCCTTTTTTAATGGCAGCTTCTGTTCTAGATTCTACTAAAAACTCTACCAGTGCTGGTCTTTCATTTAGGACCCCCTGTTTCTATCTCTTTGCCTGTAATCTGATAAGAAAATACACATTTTCAGATCAATCCAAGATGACTTGTAGTCCCAAGGATGGGGCCAGAAAACCCTATTAAAATACACAACATTGATGCTAAATTGCCACATCACTAGAGACATTACATGGGGAAATAAATAAACACCCATAAAGGAGCACCAATAAATTGCACCCTCCCTAGCTACTTAGCCTTGAAGTTCCACTGAGAATTCTGAGGGTAATTTTCCTTTATGGTATGAGGAATTGTAAATTTATAAATGAAGGTCCTTATATGACTGTAGATGGATATGAAAAGACCTTAATGTGTCCAGGAATCTGCAAGTGTCTACTAAAATGGTTATATACCTGGCATCCTGCACCTCCTGCCCTGCATTCTATATAAGAAAAACCATAAGAACCCTAAAAGAGCGTGTACTTAGGACATTGAGGAAGAAAACTTTCTAATGCTTTGTATAAACACACCCTTGAATGTTCTAACTACATTTTCTTTATTATAGTCATAGTGCTTATATCTGACGGGAGGAAACAGCAAATTAATGCTAGAGCAAACGGAACTGTTTTGGCAGTTTAGATTAGATGCTACACGCAAACTAGGATTAAATGACAAGTTGTCTTTAAATTGCATTCTAAAAAGACAGCAGGAATGCTGAGTTAATAATGATTTTTTAAAAATTAGTTAAATATGTTTTCTGAGGTTTTACATTATATTCTTTATGCCTACTATTCACAGCAATACATGTACAATTTTATATAAGTATTATGGAGAGTTTACTACTACAATTAATTGGTTTTATGTTCTGACTGGCTGCATTTAATTGAAATGGTGATTGAATGCTGAATGTAAGTACAGCACTGATGATTGTATTTTATCTCTGATTATGCCTTCAGGTAGAAGGCAAAAGTGCTTAGATCATATTAATTAAAAGTTTTGCTGATTTTATTGGCATCTGTTGGTTTTTTACTGCAATTGCCACATTGGCTGTTAAGGGCCGTTTATTTCTAAGTATATCTCTAAGTTTTGTAGACTAGCCTTCCATTTTGTGGTGAGAGGTGTTGCACTGGAGGAGTTTAGGTGTTATCACCAGCTTCATTTAAAATGTGTTTTGCTATGGATTGCAGTGATATGTAAAACCTCAAAGTACAATGATTTATACTATTTTGAGCGCTTTAGGTAGTGCAGAAAGAGAGATAATTCTTTTTATTGTTTAGGAATTATCTCTTTTTCTTTGAATTGGAGTAAAAATATATGTGGAGGGGACTGAGACCACATGGGGTGCCGGGTGGCTTTTTCTTCCACAAAAATGCTTATATTTTCACTTTAATATGTTTTAATGGATTTGCTTATCCTCAAATATATATGTTTAGATGCTATATGTACTCAGGGGAATGGGTTCCATGCAGAAATCTATGAGTTAGAGGGTTTAGATCAAGCATCTTTTAATTAAAATAATAGAGCAACAATAATTGATAACAAAAATATTATGTTGGGAAAGACATAATTTTGCAGTCCTCAGATTAAAGCTACAGTGTTCCACTGTTGTCCTAATGAACCACTGACCACAGTAAACAGCAGGAGGGCAATACTTTGAATACAGTCTCTGAAATTGATGAAATGGTTAGAACAATTACCAAACAGAACTGCATATATTAATATGGACAGTTAAACATGTTTTGACTTACTTAAATTAATTACCTATGAAATATTGCTGAGATTATATGAATCGGAAATACAAAAAAAATTGAAAACTCCATAGCATGGAACTTGGAAGAAGATGAAAACAGCAGAATAATGATAACAAGTCTATCAGACCAAAACAGTCACAAAACTGAAGACATCATTTCTAATTGTTAAACATCTTAGTGAATGAATGATCCTTTCAAAACCTTATTAGGCTAGACCAAGAGCCCCTAGATCATGGAGGCATGGCCACATTTTATTTCTGCAAAATGTGTCTGCAAAATATATTAAATATACCTCAGTCTTTGAGTGGATTCAGCCCCTAAACCAGTGGTGGCTGTAGATCCACAGGAATAACTCTCCTTTACCTGACTCCACTCATTCCAATGACTGAGGAAGTAGTAATGCTTCTTAGGAAAGTAGCAGATGTTTGCATGCATGATGATAACAGCAGCTTGAAAACAGAAGGTATTTCAACCAAAACTTCACTGACACGGCTCTGCAAAGTTTGAACTCAAGAAAAAAATTATTTGTTCTTCAGTAGGTCTCATAGATATTCCAGTGTGCAGCACATCTTATGGTTATTAAACATTAGCACTTTAGTCTGTTTCCATAGTAGGTTCAAAATGGCTTCTTCAATGGCATTTAATGCAAAACAGATCAATAGATACTGGGGAGATCTGCTATTTTTATTCTGAAAAAGACCAAAAACATGATGTGCCATTTAAATTGTCACCTTATTCATTGGATGGCCTGTCTATTTTTTCTAGTAAAGATTTCATAAAAAGACATATTTCCTGGTTTACACCTACCCTGGGTTTCCCCCAAGGTGGATATTTTTGTTATTTGGGTGTGAGCCTCTGAACCCTCAAGTTTAGCCTCCAGAAACTTGATTCTGTTTGCACAAGTTGTTAGAAGACCAGTTGCAGTAACTTCTCACTGACTGTTAGATGGATTCACTTAACTTTGAGTTCATTCTTATTAAATGTGTCATGGTAATGGCCAGTGACACTGGTTCCATCTGTGCTTCATTAGCCTCCTTCACAGGCTGGCAGATGCTCTCATTTTCAGGTGACAACATGGTTTATCAAATTATGCTCACCATTTCGCAGTCCAGTAGGGAGATTTTTATTTTTATTTTTCACCTTTCTCTTATTGATACTTAGTATCAAGTTTTGTAGGGTATATTATAGTTCACAATTGTTTTACATTCCCTGTAACTGCATAAAAACCCTTATTTAATCTTTTTGTAAGCACAGATTGGAGATCTTATTACAAGGAATTAGCTGCCATGTAGTCCAAATGGAAGTCACCACACCAGCCTTTACTTAAAGAAACACTCAGTGCAAACTATTTGTATGTTCCCATGGAGTAAGCACATGAACTCCCCTTCTACACAAAATATTCCATTATAAATAATTTAGTCTGCTCCTTCAGAAAATCTCCAGAATAATGTAAACAGACTCACTTCTAATTTCACCAGCAAAAGAGAAACATAAACCACAGAAGAAAACATCTTGAAATATGTTAGTGTTTTTTTTTCCATCTCACTTTGATATCAGAGAGACACACACAGATGTTGGCTCTTTTTGGGATAGGTATGAGGAAGCGTGCTATGTGCATTTATGACAACAGTAACATGAAATATAAGACTGTTGCCATTTGTTCTTTCACTTTCATCCCAATCTAATACCAGAGGGGTACACAAAAAGTGAATATCATTTTTTGAGGGAGTATGAAGGCAGACAGTATACCTTAAAAAGATGTATGAATCCTCATAAACATTTATCTTCTCATTGGAAACTTCTATTTTGTCAGCTTTGAATATTAAACCTTGGACACGACTTATTTCTTTCATGAAACAAAAAAAAAAATAAGACTGAATTTCTTTATTTTGTAATGTTTTTTGTTCAGGCCATCATTAGATCAAAAAGTTTGAAAAGGCTGTAAAGTGCACCTCAGAACATGTAGAATCTGTGGCTTCTGAGGGGCTAATGGTCACCAACTCATAGCTTAATTCAATTATATCCTCCATATTTATTACAGTAGTCTTCGCTAGTAAGTGTGTGTTTAAAGGATGCAGGAAAAAGCTGAAGATCAAGACAAAGTATAAAAAAACAAGAAATGTGGGGGGAAAATATGGAAGCACTGGAGTGGTGGTGGGGCAGTGGGCAGCAAGGAGTTACCGAGTCCCTTGCCTAGGGCTACATTTCACCTTAGGCCAGCCCTGGATGCAGATGCATTATTAACAACAAAGACCCCAGAAAATACAGAATTTATATAAACTGGTGGCATCTATATTTTAAAACTAACTGCATCTAGTGTTGCCTTTGCAGTCAGTCGGGTTTCTAAAGAAATGTATGTTTATTTCTCAACTTTTCCTACTTTTTGGCTCAAAATTATTTTGTACTTTTTCTCCTGAAATTGGTCATTTTTGAGAAAATATGTTGGGTTGCAATCAAGAGATAATGGCAATCAGTTTTGTTTTACTTTAGAAAATGTTTTCTAATTCATGTTTTCATGTTTTGTCTACTGTCGAAGTCAGCAGTACCTACAGTTAAAAAATGTCTCAGACATAGGGCCTTTGTCCCTGATTATTTTTAACTTTGTCCCTGATTCTGGAGGTAAGAGTTTCAGAAATATGAATGCATGTCATATTTTTGTAACACATATTTTGTAAAAAATTAGGGTAATACCTTAGTTCTGTTTCTCCAATATATTATGTCCCATCATGCTGTACTCCTCTCAGAATGCGCTGGTAGTTGATAGACTACACTAATGCCTCATAGTACTTAGCATTCCTACAACTTCTTTGCTTAACAATTTTGAACAAAGCTGAAAATTACAGATAGGGACAAAGGTCAACAATCAGGGACAATTTTTAAATGTTTAAATATTACTCTTATTTACTTAAAAGGTAATAAAACAAGTTTTGTATCAGCATTCATTTTCTGAACAATTAGGAGTATATTTAGGAAGTATAGAGTAAAATCAGAGGTGTAGCCAGAAAATTCTGTTTTGTACCCCCACCTGACATTTAAAAAGTGCCACATCTTATGTTGCTCTTGCGCACTTAAAATAAATGGATCAGTTTCAACCATTGCCATCTGTGTATTTAAGATTTATCTCCCTCTTACTACCAAAGTTATGTGTAGGTGTTAATTTATATAGTCAGAAATATCCTCTGACATCTGTAAGTCATAATTTCTTAGAAATGTCCAGGGAATAAAATGAACTTAGTTGAATACTCTTGGGGAAAATCAGGAAGGTTCTGCAAAACCAGGGATGGCTGAGAGGTAAGGGAGTTAGTTACCCCAAAGTAGAAAAAATGTCATATCAAAAGCATGCCACTGTGCCATTTCTTCTGCGATATCCTGTACAACAATGTACATAGATTAGTTCACACTCGCTATAGTCCCATACGGAGTACTACGGCCCTATCAAGGCCAACTTTGGGTATAAACAAGATTATGCCAATGTAGTTATTAACTTCTTATCTTCAGAATCAGAGACAAATCTAAATCTAAGAACACTTTTTAAAATATTAATACCATAGTCTGCTTTAAGCACCAGTGAACTCTAGAGTTGTTGGGGGCCCCCAACCACAGTAAGTTATTGTATTTTGATATTTTATAACATGGCTGTCAAACCAACAAAAGCTAGTACAACAGTATTGTGTATTTAATAAACCAGATGAGTAATAATAACTCGTGTTTATATTTCCTTTAAAATTCAAAAATATACATGGTTAAAGTAACAGTGTTTTGTCAAGTAACAGGCTTCACAATTCCATTAAATATTTTACCACTGACACAGTGTCCCGGGCTTAGTTAAATCCTGCTGGTGGACATTCTATCCACTAAAACTAACAGCATAGCCATCTTAAGGTACTTCCAACACCCATGGCTGCAGCAGGGGGGGGGGCTTAATCATCCCTGACTGTTTTGGGGCTCCACAAAAGCTGCTGCTGGTTGTAGAAAAACAAGGAGAAAAATTGTATTAATTTTCTGATTATGCTCTTTAACCTGAACAGGGCTGTAATATGACCCTGTTAGGATAAAGCTGATAATTTACATGAGCAAGGTAAGCAGTAGATATCATCAGCCTAAAGTGACTGATCTCATTGCATACATTGGATTTTAAAAAGTGCAATACTTCCAATATTTAGGGATGGTTTTCTCTTTCAGGGAGTATTATAAATGCTGACAAAACACCAGATTCTATAACTCTCAACTTATCTGCTCAAGAATTCTGGGCAAAGTCAAAAATAATAGTACAAATAAAGGCTCAAAATCAGGAGTACATTATTTATTTATTTATTTATTTATTTATTTAAATTTGTTGACTGGGAGTGTCCGACTGGACATGGGTCCATTTTCAGCGGAGGCCCGGGGAGAAAAGCTCCACAGTAAAATAAACAGACAGTAGTTACATTGGATTACATAGTGATTAACAATTTAACATAGAAATTACTTACAACATATTTACAGATGAAGAACATAGTACATCAGTAGACAACTAGAATCTTTATCTGTGAAGTACATAACAGGCATTAACAAATGTAACAATGAGAAGTTCCTGCTGTATAATAAGTACTAGGCTTATGAGCATCTGAGCTTGCTATCATCAAGGTAGTTAGTGGAGGTGAAAGAAAGGTAGTAGTTGGATGGGGTGGATGATATTAGAGTGGGAGTTGCAAGGGCATAGCCAGCATGTTTTTAGGTGCGCTTTTAATAAAGTTTTGAAGTTGGTGCATGATGGTACGGAGGTAATTGTGGGTGGGAGTGAGTTCCATAATTTGGCTATGGCGCAAGAGAATAGTGCTTCACCAGCAGAGTTATTGGCTTTAGTGATCTGCAAGTGATTTTTGTTGCTGGATCTTAGTGGTCTGGTGGTGCGATAGGGTTGGAGTAGATTCTGGAGGGATGGGACATTTAGTGGATGGTTTACTAGTTTGTGGGCGAGTGAGAGTTGATACCACTGAAGGAGATGAGGGAGTTCAAGCCAGCCCAGTTCAGCAAGTGAGAGACAGTGGTGACCATGGTAGGACGCCCCTGTGGCGAATTTTGCGATTTTGTTGTAGCAGGTCTCTAGCTTGTTTAGATCACATTGCCTTAGGTATATACTGGAGAGGCATAAAGTAGGGTGGAGATAAGGTGGGAATTTGCTATTGAAATCTTTGCTGCTTTGGTGAGAAATTGTTTATTTCTGTATAATGCTCCTAGTTTTTTGTGGACTTTTTTTATGGTCATGGATATGTGAATGTCAAATTTTAGTTTATTGTCTATTTCCACTCCTAGCAATTTGGTGTGTTCAGTTGAGTATATAGTGGTGTTGTCTTTTGCTGTGATGTTAAAGTGAGAGTTGTTTTGAGTATGTTTGGTGGATTGGAAGATGAGTAGTTTAGTTTTGTTTGGGTTGAGTATTAATTGGGCATCGGATAACCATGTTTCAACAGAGGAAAAGGCTTCCTGTGTGACTTTTTGCAGTTTGGGTAGGGACTGGGCTGAGCAGATGATGGTAGAGTCATCTGCGTATTGGATGAGTGTGCCATGTTTGGTGGCAGAGGCTAGATTATTGGTGTAAACAGAGAAAAGTAGGGGTCCAAGGATGGATCCTTGGGGAACCCCTATGGAGACAGGTAGTTGGGGAGATATGTCATTCTGCCATGCAACGGATTGTTGGCGGTCAGACAAGTAACTCTGAAACCAGTTGGTGACTGATTGTGAGAAAGATAGGTTATTGAGAACAGAGATAAGTTGTTTGTGTGGGACCATGTCAAATGCTTTAGATAGGTCTAGGAAAGTAGCAGAGGAGAGATAGCCATTGTTTTTATGCTGAAGGATAGTGTTAGTAAAGGAGAGTAAGGCAGTGGTGGTGCTATGGTTTGGTCGGAAACCATGCTGAGTACTGGAAAGGAGGTTGCTAGTAAGGAGGTAGTGTGAGACCTGAGAGTGCATGCATCTCTGTAGTATTTTGGAGAGTGGAGAGAGAATAGCTATGGGGCGGTAATTGGTTAGTTCTGCAGAGGGTCCGCCTTTGTGGAGGGGAATTATATGTGAGACTTTCCACAATGTGGGAACGTAACTTTCTGACAGAGATCGGTTAATCAAGATGGATACTGGGTAGGCCAGAGCATCAGCTGCGATTTGTAGGTATTCACTTGGGAGGTTGTCTGCTGCTAATTTGGTGGGTTTAAGTTTAGTTAAGAGTTTTTTTATGTTGGAGGTAGGTACAGGAGAAAAAGAGAAGGCAGTGGGGAGATTACTAGTTGAAGGTGTGGGTTGGAGGGAGGGGTTGTGTTGTTTAGCTAGTGATAGTATGGTTTCGTGAAGTGTGTGTTGAATGAGGTAGCAATATTTTCTGAGGAGTGAGGGATGTTAGGAGGAGGGTACTGACCTTACCTGGGTGGAGGATGGAGTTTATGGAGGACCAGAATTGTTTGGGGCTGTGTTGTGAGGAGTCTAGGGCAGACTGGTAGTATTGGAATTTGTCCCGTTTATTAGCTTTTTGACTCTATTGCGTAGTTCTAGGAATTTCTGTCTAGCTGCGGGGGTTTTGGTTTTGCCAGTGCTCCCAGGCTTTATCCCTGTTTTTCATTTCTGACTTAGTGGTTTTCTGTAGCCATGGGGAGGGTTGTGCTTTGGTTCTGGAAAATCTTATGGTGGCATGGTAATTAAGGATGTTCAGGAAGGTAGTATTAAAAGATTCAACTGCGTCATCTAGACTGAGGTACTTTAGAGCATGCCAGTTACATTCTTTGAGGGATGAGATGAATGTGAGTGGGTTAAAGTTTATTTTTTACGATTTGACGATAGATGACAGGTTTAGCTTGGTACAGGTATTTTTGAGTAGGAATGTTGGGGAGTGATCACTGAGGCTATCTGATAAGCAGCCTGTTATATATGACTGGGGGTTCTTACTGACTAGTATCCAATCCAGGGTAGAGTGCTTGCTGGAGTTTTTATTTATCCTTGTTGGTGACTGGACTAATTGGGTGAAGCCATGAAGGTGTACATGATGGGTTGGATTGTTGCCAGAACAGGATTGCCAGTCAATATTGAAATCACCTAAGATGATAGTTTCTTGGGGGAGATGGTGGGTAGACCAGCTGAGGAGGTTTTCTAGTGGAGGGATGTTTTGGCCAGGTGGGAAGTAGCATCCAATTATGTTGATGGTTTTGTTTCGGTTAATTTTGAGGTTGGTATATATTATTTCTTCATTGCCTATTTGCCTACATCTTAAATATTACTTGTAATTCACTTGCAAACTTGATAGAATAACACATGTTGCATCAGCATGCATTTTTGGGCAATAAGAAGTATGAATCTCTAATGTCTGGATGTATTGAGTGTAATTCTGAATGATTTACCAGCAAATCAAACTTTTTCAAGGTACATAGCAAAATTATGAGGCAAAAGCAAGACATTCTGTGAAATCAGGGACAGTGACAGGAATCCATTACTCCTCAATGAGGTAAATAAAAGGTAAGACCGGGCGAAAGCGCTCGTGATCTACTTGTTTTTGTGCTGTGTATTTTGGCAATAAAGTGGCGATTTTTTCCTATTGGGATCTCTGAGGATTATTTACAGCAGTTGCAAATTTGCATCTTTGGACATATACCATTTGGGTCTACTTTTGAAAAAACTTGGTTTTCGTAGCACAACAGTGTGTTTAGTTTGTGCTCTCGGTTTAGGACCTGGTGGGTCCTTTTCCTAGTTTTTTCTTGGTAAACTGTTTCTTTTTTCTTATTGGTAAATAAAAGTGACTTACCTCTGCTTCTGTTTGACATCTGCTAAACAACAGATACTGATCTGAAGTGGCAGTACCAGTATTACACAGTGTATTGCTATTTGCTGAAATAAATACAAACTGGTATTGCTACTGTTTATGGGTACGTGTGTGAAAGATCTATTTCAATTTATTAAAGAACCAGATTGTCGAAACCCATATGGTTGATAAACTACATTAAGCCAAACAACACCCGTAAATAGCATAAATAATGATTTTTTGCAAGGGGGCAAGCCAAGCTTCACCCCACACCCCATGGTAATTATTTGTACCAACTCTGAGATCACACTTTAGTGGATAATAGGACATATTTCGAGATCCCCACTGTACAGCGATCTCAGTCCAAATGTTTCGAGGAACTAAATTGTCAGCCATATAGGTTTTGACAATCTGTTTTATGATGAAATGCAATAAATTCATGTGTGTGTGTGTGTGTGTGTGTGTGTGTGTGTGTGTGTGTGTGTGTGTGTGTGTGTGTGTGTGTGTGTGTGTGCACATGTGTCTGTGTGCACGCGTGTGCATGTGTGTGTAAAATCTCACTGATTTTTATCTTTGCACATGCCCAGTAATGCCAGGGCACATGCATTACTTTTCTGGGTAACAGTAAAAATGCAGTTAACAAGTAACTATATTTCAGAATTAAGGTATAAAATATATCACGTAGCATTCAGACACTTAGACCATCTTCTAGGAGTCTGGTACACCTCCCACTATGTAAATGGATTTTGACAATGACTTAGCAATAATTACTGCTCTAAACCCCAAGCATTCACCCCCCACTATGTAAATGGATTTTGACAATGACTTAGCAATAATTACTGCTCTAAACCCCAAGCATTCACCCCCAACTATGTAAATGGAATTTGACAATGACTTAGCAATAATTACTGCTCTAAACCCCAAGCATTCTAAAACCAACCCTGCTCAGGTGTGTGTGTCTACAGAAGGTTGCTGTGGGTTATTTTTTTTTTTTTTGGGGGGGGGCTAAGGATTGTGAGATCATTACTTTAATTTTCATCACAGTCAAACTTTAGAGCTGTGCACAGGAGGTTATTACAGCTTGTGTTTAGGCTGTGGATAGTGTGGTCATTGTTTCTTTTACTTTTCTCACAGACCTTAGAGGTGTACAAAGACGGTTGCTATAGCTCATGTAGAGGCAGTGCACAGTGGAATACATTAGTATTTATTTTTTTCACTTTTCTCACAATCACACATCAGGCACTTATACGGGGGGTTGCATTTTGGGGATTAGGGGTGAGGAGGCATGGTATGTATATGTACGACAGCAGTCACTTGAAATACATGATTATGGCCATTTGAATCTATGCTTTGATCCCAATTTAACACCAGAGGGATGCACAGGCAGTGACTGCCTCTTTGCCGGATCAGAAAGGCAGGCAGTATTCCTGGATAGGATCTGTACATCTCCACAGCAATTGGCTTGTTAGTTTATTGCAATCAACTATTTTGTCAGCTTTGAATATTATGCCTTGGGCACAACATATGTATTCCTAGAAAGAAGAAAATAAAACTGAAATTCTTTTCTTACTCATGATTTTTGTTTAAGCCACAGTTGAATTAAAAGGTCACGAAAATGTAAAATGTATCCCAGAGCATCTATAACCATGTGGCTTCTGGGAACCCTGGATTCTTTGGGTTATTTTCTAAATGGTTATTACTGTGCTGTCTTGGCCAAGAAATCTAAAGTTGAACAGCAGCACTGAATTTATTTCCTTAATCATGCCATCATTGGACAAAAAGGTTGAATAAAAAAAAACTTTAAAATGCACTTCAGAGCATATAAAAAGTTATGGCTGCTTGTAAAAGCTGAAGAATAAAGTAAATTGTGAAACTTTATGTGCATGGTGTCGGAAGCCCAAGACTGGGGGTGGGGTTTGGGCTGGACTGGATGATATCTGTATGTGTGAGGTGGGTGAAACAGCAGGCAGTGCTTAGGGTGTTAAATCACAAGTCCAGCCCTGTAAAAAGAGCTGTTGTAATATATCATTGTTGTGACTGAATGCCAGTAATTGTGAATGTCCTTTTGTGAGATGGACCAAAGTAGTGTGGTACACAGGCTGTAATGTAATTGCATTGTAGCTATAGGTCAGTCTGTGCATACCAGTCCTAAAACTTCGATGCATGAACTAAACGGTTGCTTAGGAAGGGTTGCAGTGACAGAGTAATGCTTACACTGGTTAGTGTACAGGGTGTCCCCAGCTTAACATTTGTTGGGGACCCCCAAAATGCTAACACTGGCTCTGATTAATACTAGTTAACAGAATAAGAGAATGTGAATAAGCGTGCATTTTCTGAAGTAAAAGATGTCTGTAATTCAACTATTGTCACTATTTACTAAGTATAACCCACCACCTTTCCTCTACCAAAATTGCCAGTTTTAGGAGGAATTAAACAAAATGTTGAGTCCGAATCGGGAACAGTTAAAAGGGTTTGCACGGCAAAAAAATGCCACTGCCTTTGTAACATAACATAACATGACAGAAAAGTAATCACTTGTTTCTTCACTTCTTTAGATGCTCACGATCTTGCATGGTACTCCTGCTTCAATCACACATCCGCACATTGTTCGAAACGAAATCAGGGAGGGACGCTTCTAAAATATTGGTACTATTAACGTCTGACATTGTAAAAGAAGTCTATAATTTTAACAGTTATTATTTATAAAGTGTAATTCACCACATTTTCTCCAAAAGTTACATTTTTTATGGGATTAACAAAAGCAATAGATCTACAATTTGAATTAAAAATGAGAAAGCTCCCCGAAAATCAGGGACAGTTAAACAGTACACGGACACATAAGTAACTGTATAGTATGTATCAACAGATGGTTCTGCGACTTTAAAGCATTGGGCGGGTAACGTACCACCCTTGACAGTCAGTGCCGCCCCGCATTACGTCATCGCCGGAAGAGTGTGCGCCATTTTGAAAACTTTCCCATCCATAACCGAGAAAGAGAGAAAGGGAGAGGGTGAGGCAGAAGTAAAACATCAAGGATTCCCTATCCATTATCGACCTTCATCCTTGTTCCTACTTAAGTATTCACGGTCCTAGAGACACCAAGTCATAAGGCCGCAATATTGCAGCATCTACCGGTATCACCATTTTAAATTCATTATGGCAGGTAAATTAATTTATATAAATATATATTTGCTGTCACTGATTCATAATTGTGCCCGTCCCTTTTTCCTTCATAGCTTTCGTGATGCATAAGAGTCAGCGGTGGTTAAGAGTTTATTTTTGGAGCAAAGGGGAGGGGGTTCTCATTTTGTGAGCATGACTGTATATTGCTGCTATCGTTCATCTGTATGTGCATTTTGTGTATATTTGTCATTGTAGTATTATTATTATTATTAACTGCCCTTGCATAGTCTTAAGTGGAGGCCTGTTTATTGATGAGTTCATTTTAGCAACATCTTTGTAATATTTTGTTGTTAGGTTTAGGTTTTACTTAACATCTGCAGGGAAAAAGAATGGGATGCTTTTAAAAGTCATTTATGTAGTCTTTCATGTGTAATCTGAGGGGGATAGTGACTGCAGCTAAGTTGCAGTAAAAGTCAGGAGTTGAGTGGCAGCTTTGCCTGGCTCCTGTCAGTACTGGGCATCTCTTATGAAGTGCATGTACGACTGACCGTCTAGATGTGGGTTATATTGAGCAATTTTAATTCATATTGCTGTCCTGAGTCTTGCACTGGGGAAGCTGTACATCATCTCATTTCCTTGTTCTGTGCAGCATTTTTTTTCCTCCCACTCTCTTGGTGGTATAATTCTTCTTTAATAATAAAAACTGCTTACCTTATTTACTCCTCTTTAGATTGTAGTGTGTTGGCTGATAGTGTTGACATTTTAATTTAATCACTGTTTTCTGTACTGCCAGGGATTTCAAAAGAGTTTAGTGTGTGACTGTTGTGCAGTCTTCTGAACTTGGAACTTAGTTCCCAAGAAGGTGTGGTGTGGCAGTTTAATGCCAGTAGGAAATGCATTGTGTGTGCTGACAACCAAGTTGGAGATGGCGAAGGGAAATATGTAATGTCTTCAAACTGATGTATTTCTAAATATGTAGGAAAGTTGGAATATGTTTTAATTCTCATTTTCTTTAATATAGTACTAATGAGAAATGAAGTAGACTCTTGATTGGGGGAAGGGAATGTTTGCAAATCGTACCATTTATATGTAATGCAAGTGTTTTCTGGTCCCTTAGTGCTTCACTTTTGATTGGCTTGGGAATAATGGTTAGAGCAAGATGGTTGTGTAGGAAATTGGTACTTTTCTTCCTAAGCCGTCATTTGAAGTGCACCTCAGCTGGCAAGTTATTCATGGTAGTTATAACATATGCATTGTAAGTGTATTTTCATAATTGCTAGTTTTATACTAAAATGTAGATACACTGTGTGGTCAGTAGGGTTTGCTTGTTCATCTGGACTACATGCTTCCTGACTACTGTCAAGATGATTGACAGCTGGTGTTGGATGCTAATTAGTCTGGCTTGTCAGTATAGAACTAAAATACATGTCAACAGAGTTCCCTTAGAAAATTGTTTACTTAACTGCATTATTTTATGCTGCATATATCCCTTTTGTCATCGTATAGGGAGGGTTTGTTTCTCTAGTACCAGTTGCAGGAAGCAGTTTGTTTTGTGGATTTTGTGAAGTACTGACGATTGTATCAAACAGAAGTGTTTCTTAATTTTTTATTTTTTTTTGCATCTCAAGTATTTTAAGAAATTGATGTGTTTTTTAGGAAAATCTAGAAAACTAATTTTTAAACTATGCAAGTCAGTGATGTTATGATGTTTGTAGCATTTGTTGGTCCTTTTTATTCCTCGTTAAAGTTGAAGTCCTGTTATTACTAAGTTTGATATGTGATGGTGGTGTTTTTTGTTGTCCTTTCATATTTTGTGTTTTTTAATGTAATATTTTATGTAGTTCAATCAGCAATTTGATTCATTTTTTGATGAACAAGCGGATTCATTTTCTGTGTGTGCATATATTTTATTTATATATATATATATATATATATATATATATATATATATATATATATATATATATATATATACTTGTGGTATTACAGCTTATTCTGCTGATACTGAATTTTACTCAAGACGTTCTGGATGTAACCACTTCATGTAAATTCTAGTATGAAGATGTATGCTGCTACATAATAAATAACTCAAAACAACATTCTTATTTCATAATTGTTTGCGGATGCATTGAACAGAGTTGGTAAATAGGAAATGGATACAAATCAAATACACAACCAAACATGAAAAATGGTTTTGTGCCCTCCTTATAGCTGGCAAAATGAAGGATTGTCTGCTTGTGGCACGTATTTGCTGGCCATTACCTATATAGTGGAGTAATGTGCTAACTTCGTATTGCATTTTTCTTATACCATGCACAGAAAATTGTTGCATATTGATTAAAATAAATTTGTTGAACGGTTCCTCATTAAAACTAAAGTCTGTTCGTTAGTAAGTTTTATTGGTGATGGCCATGTTTATGTTTAATGTGGTATGTGGAACACATTCATCCATCTGAATGTTTACTAATGTTGCTTTTCTTTCTTTCTCCTGATATAAACTTTATGGTAGTGAGACATCACCACATGGCAGGTTTATACTACATCTATAGTGAGGACTGCGATTGCAAACAATAAAACAGATGCTTCAAAGATTTTGACCTAGATGTGGTCTTATCCTCACAGTTGGTTAATTTTATGTTTCCTAGTGAGAAGATTAGAGCACTTGGGTTCATTATGATTGCTGTATGGGTGGGTGGGTGACATTGTTTGGGAAGGCTTCAGAAATAAATTATTTGAAGGTAGTCGTGGTTTGTCTAGTGTTTGTAGCATGTCTAAAGTAGCTTCCTTAACCATATCTGGCAGTATTGTGCCTCACATTGTTCAGTGTGCTTCTCTGTATGAGACCATATAGGTAGACAGAGTTTTACCATTTTGTGTGTTTAATTCCTATTGCTTCTTATACAAGTGCCACAGATTTCCATCACTGCTAGTATGTTTGCATAGTTATGCTGTTTGCAAATTGGTTAGCAGAGCTCTTTTTTTATTCTGTCAGTTTGTTGATTGGCGTTAGTCCCAGTGGAAGTACCCATATTGATTTATTTTTTTTTAATATTCTGGGAAACTAAGCAAATAGAGGAGGTTGCTTAACTGCTCTCTGGTGCATAGATTGGCACTGGTATGATATGTATATTTAAGGAGATGTTAGCAGATTGTCATCATAATCGTTGTGTTTTCGTGTGTCACATTACTGGTTTCCACTGGCTTTTGAATCCTGTTATTTATGAAAAATGTTTTATATAAATGTACAGGGTATAACAGACTATCATATCTGTCATTGCTGTAGAGTGTGCAGACTACTACTACGTCTGCATTGCCTAGCCATCTTTAGTCTTTGGAGCGATTCATAAATATTTTCTAATGAATTGCTGCTTATATTTTCCTAGTGCTAGTTGATTTCTGTTGCATCACACTAGACTTATCCGGATATCGTTGTTTGTCTAGTATGTAGAGCATCCATTTCTGTTTGTGTTGCATATGCGACTCACTTCATAATCTTGCTTCTTTAGCAAGTGCTGTCATTTTTTATACAGGTGCTGCTTTAGCAGTTGCAGGGACTTCATGTTCCCTTGGTATGTTTATTTGGTGTATTGTATAATATTAATTCTATTTCTGACTTGATCTGTAATATTACTATATTGCATAATTTTATCCTTTTTTGTATAGTTTTCACTTTTAAAAATGCTACTTATCATTTTATAACTGCTAAATGCACTGATCTTAGCTGGAAAACGTTCTGTGTAGTAAAATCCAGAGTAAGCATCTTACAGGTGGATAGTAATGGTGTCCATTGTATGGGCTGTTTAATTTAATGCTTCTTTATGAAAAAAGTTGTAATTAGCATCCACCTTGACTATAGTAGATGTTTGTCAGTGCACTGTTAGCTTTGTGGACTTTTGCATTCTTACTTACAAAAGTGTGTGTATGTGATGGAGGAGAGGATGGGAGACTGTACTGGCCATTTAACTTCTGATTGTGTCCACCCATGAGTGAAAGACTTGGTGACTGATGTTTGAGGTTCATAGGTAGGTACTAGGTGTATAGTCCAATAGACCATTGAGGGTCCTTGCCCAATTTCCCAGTTGCCCCAGAACAATGCCTGGTTAACTGATTTGCTGAGCGTCACACGAGGTAAATGATGGCTGAGGAGGTCAAACCTGGACTGCAGGAAGCAGCTTCCTGATATATCATAGCCTTAATCCTCTGTACTGCCATTGTAGTCTAGTAATGTGATGTATCATTGTTTGTGTGACTTGGGTGGAAGTACTTACCCTAGTAAACCAATTCCATTTCTGTATCTGTCTGAGTTAGGATTGAATGTGGTGTTAAAGGTATCTGCTAGTTAGAGATACTGTTTGTGTGATTAGAGGAGTAAATTGTAAATTTATCATCTAATAGTAACTGTTTCACCACTAATAAAGTGGTTTATGAATAGAAACAGAGTCTTTATTAAGGTCGCTAGATAAATGATGGGGTGTTGCATGTAACATGTAATTTGCCTACTTCTGATAGTTAAACCTGCTTTCCTTAGGTTGTGAGGTTTCTCAAAAATTAGTTCAGTCGCTGCTGTTACATTGCTGTCTTGATGTGTGCTGTTGAGAGAGATGTCTTCAGTATAGGTTGTCTTTTTTTAGTAGATCGTTGTAGGCAATACGTTTTACTTCTGTTGTCCCCATTGAAGTAGGGACTATGGGTACTAAGGAGTAGTACTTGAACTGGCCTGGATGATTGAACACTGGTTTGAGAGTTGCTAGCATGATATGTTAGGACTTCATTATCTTGGCATCATTTGTCTTTTTAGTTGATTCTAAATGCTGCCCTGAAAAGAAGGGCTGTGTTTTTTTTTTTTTTTTTTTTTTTTGCAGTGGAATGGATGAAGAAACTCTGATTTGTGCTAGACAGGCAAAGTCGTCTTGACCAGGATAACAGTGTTTTTAAAATAAAAATGCACTGCTAGTTGCTCTAACAAAACAGGGAGAATGTGCGAGCCCTGAATTCTGGAACTAGTGTTGGCTGCTGATACTGCAAAGTCTTCAAGTTGGCTTACTGACAATTTTTTTTTCTCTTGGCTTTGCCACCATTGGCAAGTTTTGATTGGCAATCTGGCTTATGGCAGGCTGGCTTGGCACCTGTTTGTCTTCCAATGTGAATAGGATTTTTCTGACTGCTGGAATGTCCATGCTATCAGCTAGTACCATATCAGAAAGAGAAATGTGCTATGGGCTGACCACAGTAGCAGCACTGAGTGCTTTGCACAGTTTTTGTCTGTAATAAGCAGGGTGGCGGAGTTTGGGGTCCTCAGTTCTCCAGTACTGTGACAAAAGACCTACAATCACTTGTTTCTTTCCTGATTACAGCAGCACAACCAGTGTAGGACTTGCTGGGGATAAAAGTAGATCTTCACTTTTTGGTGTTGTGTGTCCTGTTGAACTCGTGCTTCACTAATGTCAGTGTGCAGCACTGACATTGGGCTGCCAGGGTTGAAGAGATTGCATGATGCAAGGTTTTTGCCTTCACTGCTCCCACACTATTGAAATTCTGTACTTTATCGCATCTTATCAGGCTTCATTTTCAGAACTAATTGTCAAAAACAAGTGTTTTGATCAGGTCACGGGAAGAGATGTGCAGTTTTTGAGCTTAATTTGCCAATTGCTTGTTGCACTGTGTACATTTTTTTTGTATTCTTCTAATTTTCAGTCTAAAATTATAGTTTTACTTTTAATTTTAAGATTTTCATGTTTCATAATTTTGTCAGAACGTTTCTAGTCAAGTATCTATTTTTTGTTTTACATTTTAGATGTTTCCCTCTGTGTACTTTTAAGCACTGCTGAACTGTAATCCACATGCAATGTTTTCTCACTAAATGTAATGCTTTAACTAGATCAGTAGCACTGGCATGCTTGGCGTTTTCAGGAATAACTGATATGATCATTTCTGTGCACATTGTGTAATCCAGGACATTTAATGCAGTACTGTAACATCGTTTGCTGTTACAATAGGTAATGTGGTGCCTTAACAAAGCTAATACAACATTTAGCCAGCTACATGCTGTCAAGAAGAGCTAAAATATAAGCTGGAGTCTCCTAGTATGATTTTCTTAAGTGTGAAGAATATAGAACCGTGTTTGGATTTATAATTCTCTCTGGTTATTTTACGTGCTGTTGCATATAATGAGTTCACAGACTATTGGGGGAACTTTTCAAATATACAAAGCATGAAACTAACAGTTAAGATAAACGTGAGCATTTTCCCCTATGAACATGATTTAAACTTTAATGACAGAGCTTTGAAGTACTTTGGCAATAGAATTGCTTTTATTTATTTATAGGCATTTGTTTACCGAGAAAGTCCGGCTGAGCAGTGCTCTTTCTCAGCAGGGGCCCAGGAAGATTATCTTCATTATATAGACATCATGGCCATCATTTTGTATTGTATTGATCCTGAGAAGTTTTTAATTTGAATAACTGAAGTTCAGATGTCCTGGCTGTTCTGGAGCGTATTATTTATTTATTTATTTTTTGGGTGGGAGGGGTGCTGTTCTTCAGTCCGATGAAATGTTAAACCAAGGTACCTTCTGTTCGAGTTAGTGGTAGATCTGGTGGAAGTAAGATTCCAGGACAGTCATTGGAAAAAGTAGAGGATTTTTACTTTTATAAGATTTATAATTGTAATAATTTATTTTATTTTCACTATACAATATTGTCCACCTTCAGTAATGCTTCATAACTTTTCCGTAATTTCTTTAGTATTCCATTATTATACACAACTTTTCCACAAAATCTTTTCCATGTTACCTTCATACACCATAACTCTATCTTGTCCACCTCCTTTTATTTAGAAGGTATTTAGCCATTTGCATGACATAAAATTTGTTTCCTGTCCCTCACATCAGTAACATTATACAGTATACTCTCAGTTAACCGGAATTCAAGCAATCAGCAAAAAAAATAAAAATCTAAGAAATACAGTACAATTTTCGTGTGTTGCACTTTGTTTTCCCCACGCAGAAACATACCTTACGTTTTTAGTTTTAAAAAGGAAAATATGAATAAATTTCCTCTCCCCAACCTAAGAACAAGTTAAACCAAGCAAATACAGTATTAAGCCTATTTTAATAATCATTCTCAAGCAACCAGAAACTGCAGTTATTCGGCATCTACCAATTCCCATGGGTGCCGGTTAACTGAGACTTTACTGTACGTTCTTTGTGCAGTAGTCTTGTATTTCATTTCAGGCTATACTGAAGCTTTACAGTGAAAGAACATTGTATATTACGGAAGTCTCATCCTTCTCTGTTCTTTTGCATCTTTTTATCTATTTTTATTCAAAGGATCTGTTTTCTACTATTTGTATAAAAGTACCATACCATTGTCCATTATTGTATCTTTCCACAATAAAATGTGCTGTTATGCTCATACATTGTTGAATGTTTATCTGAGTTTACTTTTCTTGGCCAGCAAAGCTTCTATATATATTTTTTAAGTTTTGTTATTGGAGTATAAGTTCATCACTTTTTTGTCCATACAGTGTGTTTGGTAAGTCTATAAACACAGCAGGCTTCACCACTTCCATGTCATCTTTTTCTTCTCTATGCTATACCTCCCTTAACTGGATTTAAGTCACTCTCCAGAAGGTAACTGTTAAGTTTGCTCCTGTCTCCTTGTTAAAGGATGTACTAAGTAATACACTTCCCCATCTGCTTTATATGTTGTAATTTTTAATGTCAGTTTCCAAACTTTTCACCTGAAACGTCTCAGCCTGTTATGTAAACTGATTTCTTTCTTACTGTTACTTCAAATTCTTTTACTCTACAATCCAAAACTACCATCTTTAGTAATCCCTTTTTAAATCAGTATGGTTAATAACAGATTATCTTTCAATATCGCTACATTGTCACTTGGGTAGATTTCATAACTTAGCACGTACACTATCCCAGCTTCCCACTCTCATGTACTCAAAAAAATTCACGTGCTACGTCTGCATGTATAACTAAGCGAAACAAAATAAGGCTTAATACAGCCCTTCCTCACCTTACTTCTTGCATTGCATGTTGTCAAACCCATGGATTTACAATAGATATTGGACTAGTTCCAGATTTTTCATACTCGTTATTAAACCTCCACTAAAAGGCCCATGTTTCGAATGTGGATCACATTATCAAAAGCTTTAGAAATATCCCCTATAGTCAATTTTTATTCATCATACTTTTCTGTATTTCAGGTGTTACTTCATTTATAAAATATCAATAATATCTGTAGCTAATTATTTTCCATCTCTACACTACCTTTCTCATAAACTATGTTGAGACTCTCAACGTTAACACCTTTGTCAGAATATTTTTATATTCAATATTTCAATGAGACAAAGCCGTTTCACTTCTTTAAGTCCCCTTTATTCTCCTTTTTACAGGTAAACTTGTAATATAATAAAAACATGTAGCTGTACCTTTTGAGCTGATCATTGTTCCTGCCCCCCCCCCCCCCCCCAACAAGCATAGTTGCCTTTCAAGTATAATTTATAAAATGTAGCCCTGGGGATGTGTAGACCCTTTTCAGAAAATGTGATGAATGTATATCTGCAGTAGTGTTTTTTCTATTGCCTGATAACTTGGCCTTTCACTGTTTTAAATCCTTTCCTTCACGTATTGCAGACTACCGTTTCTGTACGTTTAATCTTCATTTTATTTTAAGTCTGACTCTGCCACCTTTTAATATTTCTAGACTGTTCTTGCTAGTTAAATCCTTACTTTTCAGCAATTAACTGATGGTGATCTGAATATTAACAAATACACTTCAGATAATTCTTATTTTTCTTTCTCTATTTTGCTAGCATATATATAAATTATATTGCATAATCTATGCATCCCCATCTAAACACAATTACATGTTAACAATTTTGCATCTGCACTGTAGTGATACTCTAGATAATTCACCTGTTCTTACCAGGAAATAGAATTGTCTTCCCTCTTAAGTCACAAAAGACCTTGGTTGCTTTTCCCCAGCTTGATCCTGTTTTAATTCTGTGCTGCTGAAAAATAAGTTTAACACTTTGAAGAAAATGTACTTTGCGTTTTTTTTTTTTTTTGTAAGCCACAGTAAAAACTGTTAAACTTACAGCATTCTTAATACTGTTTATATTGAAACTGTGCAAAGCAAAAATAAGGTGGGATACTATTTTACCTTGTATGGGTTTTTTTTTGCCCCTTCTGTTAGATCAGTCATCCCTTTGTATTGCTTTTAAATGTGCAGATTGATTCTGATCTCATTTCCAGCAGCCTGTTCATAGGGGAATACTAGGCTAACTCCTGGAAGGGCTATTTTAAGCTTGGCTAATAACCTGAGGTTAGAATCAAACCCTATATCTTGCGTTTATGTGGTGAAGACCTTAATCATTATGCCAAACCAATCCCCTGTATATACTCACTGTCTCCATTTCCTTAGCCACTTTCCACAGTAACCCCACTGTCTTGAATTTCTGGACCCTTTTCAGTTTCATAAGTGTGCTCTACTATCTGTCTGGCTCTCTACATTCACACTAGATGGGAAAATATAGCAAAAGAATGTTGATTACTGAGGAGATGTATGGAAGATGTGTATTCAGTAGTAGAACGTAGGTCAACATTTACATATTTTCCAAGGTAATCTGACTAGACTAGATAGCAGAAATTATTTCATTGGAGCATCTGTGTATAATTGGATGCAAGTCAAAAGGAGGTTTTTTTTTGTTTGTTTGTTTTTTTTTTAATTATTTTAAACCATACACCATTTTTTTTAACAGTGTAAAGATGCAGGATGGCTAAATAGAAATACAGTAAACTCTCAATTAACTGGAACTCAAGCAACCAGCAAAAAAATCTACTAATCCCCATGGGTGCCGGTTAACTTAGAGTTTAATGTAAGATAATGACTCTTTTTAGGTAAATATACTCGTTAGAGGAATTTGAGGAGTGGGTCGTGGAAATTGAGTGTTATTAGGGAAGATAGAAATTTCTTCAGAAGGATTATCTAGTGAGTGGGGTAAAAATGGAGTTTAAAAGTAGGATTGAAATAAAATATGGGAGAGTGGTAATTATTTAGAGTGGGTGACAAAGGTGAAATATTGCATAATAAGGGGTATTTCGCAGAATAAGAAGTGAGGCAAAAAGTAAACGGGGTGGTCGCCAAAATTAGGAGCTTATAAGAAAAATGGCCAGAGATCCTAAAGGGGTATTAGAGATATATTGGGCATTTTATGCACATTTGTGTAAAACAGAGGGGATCAGCAGTTAACAGTTAAGATATAGATAGAGGAGGTAAAAAATGTGATGTATAATGGACTATGAAGTCTCAAACGTCTAAAGGAATAACGCCTCTTCCTGAACTTGGAGGAAGGCTTTTTAAGAGTCCTTTTAAAAGGAAAGGGAAGCACCAGCATCTTGGAATTTAAAGACCCTTCAGATCCAGCTTCATGTAGACCAAGTTCAGTTTTCCACCATGATTATGTAAAGTGTCTATCTTTACTAGTTAAGAAAATGACAAAGGTGTTGTCAGAAATGATGGGTATGAAACAGTGTGGATGGGGAGGCAAATATCTGGCATTACTAAAACATTAATTAAATTATCTAGAGAGAGGCAGGATGGTATGAAAATACCACTATTACTGTTGGGTTTTGACACATAGAAAGCTTTCAGTAGAGTTAGCAGTGATGTTATGAATGACAAAGGAAGCGTTTGCATTCTCTGATAACTAGGAGAGTATATGAAGGAGCAGGGGCAAGAATTTTAAGGTGGGAGGATTCCTATCCAACAAAATGTGTTTGAACAGATGAATCGGATAGGAGTGTCCTCTTTCCTATTGTTGTTTGCTTTACAATTAGAGCCGCTGACAAAGAAAAGAAAGGGATCAAATTCAAGTATCTCATTAGTATGATGGTCAAAAAATAGTTTATTTGCAAATATTATTTTGTACTTTAGATAAATCCAGAGTAGGACATTTCAGTGTTGTGGAACAGTTTGAGACAGTTTCAAGAGTTTTCATGATGTAAAATTTAGTGAAACTATAATAAAGGCTATAGCAGTAAGGTATGTACTCGCACATGAACTGGTTTAGCAATGCCAGTATTTATGGAGACAGAAAAGGTACATCCTTGCTATTGCAAACCCAGGTTTCAGTCCCTACCCATAAATAATAATTCCTGTTAATTTGGGGGTAATATTGAGATTTTTCTTAAGATCCCGAATAGCAGCTTTTGTTGGAACATGACAACGTAATCTCTTCTGTCACTTTTGGAGCCCCTCTAGCAATCAGTATTATTATTGCCCATTTTCTGTGTCCCTCATAATCTGCTGAATGTCCATCCTGAAATCCTTTGTCAAATTCACATGCTAATTTCTACCCGAATGTATCCCCAACAGTATTACCATTTACATTGTTAGTATTAAAAAATGTGTACGCTGATTAGTCAACCCAACCAGTGTGGCCGTTGCAAATTGAGCATATACCAGTCGAAAAATACCATGGAGTGGCCAGATTTTTTTTATCTGTTGGTCAGTGGGTATAAAGAGTTTACACACCCCCTATTAAAATGCCAGGTTTTTGTGATATACGAGAGAGACCACAATAAATGATTTCAAAAGTTTCCCCACCTTTAATGTGACATATAACCTGTAAAATTCAATTGAAAAATCTGTTGGGGGGGGGGGGATGAAAAATCTACAATACGCTGGTTGATAATACGCTGGTTGATAAGTATGCACACCCTTAAACTAATACTTTGTTGAAGCACCTTTTGATTTAATTATAGCATTCGGTCTTCTTGGGTAGGAGTCATCTTGACTTGGCAATATTTGCCCACTCTTCCTTGCAAAAGCGCTCCAAATCTGTCCGATTGCAAGGGTATCTCTTGTGCATAGCCCTCTTCGGGTCACCCCACAGATTTTCTATTGGATTTAGGTCTGGGCTCTGCTGGGCCATTCCAAACCTTAAATGTTAAGTTGTCTATCTCGCCTTCATTCTTGCTGGATGGGTTCGGAGCCGACCTCGGCTCCGACTCGGCCACTCTAAAAGCTCGAGAGTTGGTTCCACCGGCTCGAGGCTCCCCTTATATCCCACAATGCTAGGCGAGAGTTACCTCAGATCTCGTTTGCCGCTACAGCTTCGAGGTTGGTTGTTTCTACCGGTTCCTGGTGAGTGTTAATTTTTCTTGTAAAAATTACTCTTTAAAACCCCTTTTAAGTTAATATTCTTTCTTAGTTAGTGTAGATTAGAAAACTTTATTCCCGACCCTAAATTTTTCCGTTTTCTTTCCCAAAGAACCTTTGGTTCTTCCATTGGGCCCTTAGGCCTTCCCTTCCCTAGTGGAGTGTTTGTGTTTCTTGTAGTTTATTCTAGTTTAGTGTACTTTAAATACTAGTATTACTACTAAATTTATTGTGTTTTCCTGACAGGGTTTAACTTGTGTGTTTGGGTGAGTGTTTGTGTACACCTGTCAGTCAAAAAAATGTCTAAAGAAGCAAAGGTCTCAGGATTCAAGAAGTGTGATGCGTGCTGTCAGAAAATGTCTCTGACAGACGCTCACACTTCTTGTGTCTATTGTCTGGGGCCTTTGCACCTGCAGGACTCCTGTGCTGTGTGCCATGGCTTCAGCCCCAGGGTCCTGCAGGAAAGAAAAAACAAATTAATTCTTAGAGGCTTACTGAAGCCAGAGGATTCCCTGTCAGTTTCAACAGGGAAGCCCTCTAAGGCATCGAGGTCTTCGGCTCCGGCTTCTGAGCCGAGACCTCAGGTTGCTCAACCTTTGCCTTTATCGGCTCCGGCTGGAGCCGATAAGTCTCAGTCCACAGTTTCTGTGGCTCCTCGCTCCGCCGGAGCCGAGGTTATTGAGGTTCCGTGTCGGCTCCGACCAGACCTTCGGAGCCGACAACTAGGAAGAGGTCTGGGTCACCATCTCTTGGCTCCGTTCATTCGGCTCCAGGATCTCCCCTGCTGTCTGAACGGAGCCAAAGGTCTCATTCCTCTAGGTCATCGAGGCTGTCCGATCATGACCTTCAGAGGGTAGTGAGTCGACTACTTAAGTCCGAGGCACTAGCCCAGATGCTTCAGAGCCCGACTCATCAGTCGATGCCTGCCCCGGTCCATCAACATTTTCTTCCTTCGACTCTCTTGAGTTCGGAGCCGGGTCGCGTCGGAACCGAGACTGTGATTACTTCGGAGCCGAGACAATTGTCTTCGGCACCGTCGTCGGCTCCGTTTTCTTCTTTGGAAGAATCTCGGCGCCGGACTTCCCTCGTCGGCTCCGAGGGGGTGAGTGGCATCGGACCCTTGTCCGACCCCCCTCTCCCTCTCGGGGCTTCGGCGCTGGTGAGTTCGGCTCCGACATCGGCCTCGGAGCCATCACTGTCGGTGCCGAGGGGGGTTCTTAGCTCCTCGGAGCGGGGACCTCTGGCTCTGCCTGACAGGGGCGCATTCGAGGTCATGCGGAGTGTGTTAGAGCCTGGCTCTACTCCACAGTCGGCTCCGTCCGCCCCTCCCTCTATGCTGCCTCAGGGTAAGTCGACTCACTCCCTCATCCCGGACCGCAGAGAGCCAGCTCCTCATAAGCCCCCTGTGGGGATTTCATCCTCTTCCGAGGCCTCTCCTGATTTGGCAGAAGAGCCCCCTCGGAAGAGGAAGTGCAAGAGGAAACACATTGACTCACCTGAGTCTATCACGTCAGACACAGATTTGAATGATTCTGAGGGTTCCCCCCGTTCCCCTTCTGAAGATGTCTCATTTGCAGACATTCTGGAGATCCTGAAACAGAGGGGAAATTGGCCAGCCCTCAACCCTTCGGAGGACGAATCGGTGTATCTTGAGGCGTTTGGCTCTCGTCCTTCCACCTCCTGGGTGTCCCCTCCCTTCGACCCCCTCATGCAGGTGGTTGCTAAGAAGGCATGGACGGCTCCTGATTCAGTGGACCCCACTCCCTGGAGACCCTCTAAGTTCATCACAGCTCCATCAGACAAGCAATTTTTATCAAAAGGAGTTTCTGTGGATGCTATGGTGGTAGCTGCTGCCACAAAGAAGGAACTGGCTGATCCTTCAGTACCTGTCCATCCACCTAACAAGGAATCTAGGTCCATGGATAGGTACGGAAGCGGATGTTCTCCTCAGCGACATTTACCATGCGTCGCTGAACTACCTGTGCCATTTCACTGCCTTCAAAGGGACTTGATCAAGGAAGCGAGTGAAATGTTAAGGATCCTACAGCTGCGGGTTTCCAAGACAAGATGAACACGCAGCTGGCTACCCTTAATTCCATATCCAACTCCTCCATGCGCCTCCTCACTTACGCGGCCGATGGAGCGAGCAGAGCCGCAGGGACAGGTGTAGCCTTACGTAGGCACGCCTGGATGCGGCTATGCAATTTTGCGGACCCTTTCAAGACGTCTTTCACGAACTCCCCTTTTGATGGATCATCTCTCTTTGGTCCTCAAGTGAAAGAAACCCTGACTAGGTGCGAGACTGATGGCAAGACCCTTTCTGCCGCCGGAGTCCGTTTTTCGACTCCTTCCAGGCCTTACCCCAAAGGCCAGAAGGGTGGAAAGATGTGGTTCCGTAAACAATCTCAAGGGACTTCGCCTGACGCACAGAGTCGTTTTCCTACCAAAGGCAGAGGTGGGAATAACAATGGTAGACGTCGCCCTAGGGGCAGGGGGGGTCCGCAGAACCAGGGCAATCGGGAAGCCTTCCCTGACAAGCCCTTTCAGCATCCCTGAGGTGTTGCCCGACTGCCCATCTCCGAGGGGAGACGGAGGAAGATTGTCACTGTACCCAGAAGCCTGGCTATCCCTGACTCAAGACAAATGGGTACAGTCCATCATTTCGAAGGCTATTCTATCCCCTTTCTTCGCTTTCCAAATCAGTCAAAAATCCCTTCCAGATGTTCCACCGCTCAAAGGGATATAGCAGCTTAGGAAATTGCAAAACTGCTTACAAAAAGAGCCATTCAGTTAGTGCCAGCGGACCAACAAGGATCCGAATCTACTCAAGGCTCTTTTTAGTTCCAAAGAAAACAGGGGACTGGAGACCGATTTTGGATCTCAGTGTCTTGAACAAATCAGTCAAGAAAACAAGATTTCGGATGGTCACGCTGCAATCCATTCTTCCCTTTTGGGCAAAGGAAACTGGATGTGCTCTATAGACCTTCGGGATGCGTACTATCACATAAAATTGAACAGACGCTCCAGAAGATTCCTCCGCTTCAGGCTGGGAACCAGTCATTTTCAGTTCAGGGCCCTGCCCTTTGGTCTCACCACTGCCCCGGTGTTTACCAAATGCATGGCAGTGGTAGCTTCTCACCTGAGACGACAAGGATTCCAGGTGTTTCCATATTTGGACGACTGGCTTCTCACAGCTCCCACCAAGCATCTCCTTCTGATGGCCAGAGATTATACTTTTCGCGTTTGTCAAAAACTGGGTATTTCAATAAATTGCGAAAAGTCTGTTTTGTCGCTTGTCGCACTATTACCTACATAGGCGCAAATCTAGATACTATAAACATGTCTGCAAGGCTAACTCACCAAAGGATCTCAGACATTCACAAATTGGTGTCACTTCTTCTCAACAACAACAGAGTCAAAGCCAGGTTAGTTCTAAAGGTGTTGGGAATCATGGCAGCGCCATACCTCTCCTTCCATTGGCCAGATACCACATGCGGATCCTTCAGTGGATGCTTTTACTCAATGGTCATACCAGGAACTTCCAATGTCTCACACCATTATGATCACGCAAGCGTGCAAAAGCATCTCATGTGGTGGATGTCTTCCCCAGCTCCTGTCGGAAGACCATTTGTTCCACCTCCTCCGGTTGCTACTCTGACAACGGATGCCTCCCTGATCGGGTGGGGGGGGCATTATCAGGGCAGGACAGTCCAGGGCACATGGCAACCAAACAAATGCCACTTGCACATAAATGTTCTGGAGATGAGAGCAGTGCTTTTAGCGTTGCAAGCCCTTCAAGACTCTCTTCCCTTGGGAACAATTGCAATCCAGACAGACAATATGTCTGTAGTGTGGTACATCAACAAACAAGGCGGAACCAGATCATACCCCCTGTGTCGAGAAGCACTCAGACTGTGGCAATGGGTGATTTCTTCTCAGCGTTTTCTGATAGCAACGCACATCTCCGGGAAGTCCAATCACATTGCGGACAAGTTGAGCAGAGCTATACTCATGCCTCACGAGTGGTCTCTGAAAGACTCTGTAGTGAGAGAAATTTTTCTCAAGTGGGGTCAGCCTTGCTGCGATCTTTTTGCTACTGCCCAAAACAGCAAGTGCAGAGAATATTTCACTCTATTCCCTTTACCAGGCCAACCCAGCAGAGACGCTCTAGTCCAAGTTTGGCCCCGGGGACTTCTGTATGCATTTCCTCCTTTCCCACTGATCTCTCAAGTAATACAGAAAGCTATCGCTCAGAAGGCCTCATTGATCCTCATTGCTCCTTACTGGCCTCGACAAGTGTGGTTCCCCTTTCTACATCGATTTCTTTTGGAGCGACCGTGGAATCTGGACCTAGTTCCAGATCTTTTGATCCATCAGTCGGGTCAGTTTCATCGCTCCCTCCGTCTCTGAACCTCACTGCTTGGTTCCTCCAGTTCCAACCGTAGCCAGGCTTCCTCAATTATCTCACTCTGTTAGAGATATATTGATAGCTTCCCATAAATCTTCCACTCGAAAGATTTATTTGAGTAAGTGGAAACGCTTCTCATATTGGGCACAAGGAAAGGACATAGATCCTTTCACCGCTTCCATCCAACTAGTCCTTGATTTTCTAGCTGAACTCTTCCATGCAGGTTCATCTCCATCTACACTTAAGGTTCAATTGGCAGCTATTTCTAACTTCCATGTGGGTATTTCTGAATCTGCCCTAATGTCCCACAAACTTTGCAAAGCCTTTTTGAAAGGAGTTTTTCTTCTCAGACCTCCTATAAGAAATCCTCCATCTCCTTGGGACCTAAATTTAGTTCTTGCTTCTTTGATTCTTTCCCCTTTCGAACCTGCAGCTTCATGTTCCTTAACATCATGGAAAACTCTCTTTCTGGTGGCTATTACATCAGCTAGAAGAGTTTCAGAACTTCAAGCACTCAGTTGTCGTCCTCCTTATCTTTTGTTTCATAAGGACAGAGTATCCTTACGAACTAACCCGTCCTTTTTGCCTAAGGTGGTTTCAACATCAAATCTAAACCAAAGCATTGACCTCCCTGTCTTTTTTCCAGAGTATTCCAATAGGTCTGAACAAAAATTACACTGCCTGGATGTTCATCGTCAATTAAGGTACTACTTGGATAGAACAAAACAATTCAGAAAATCTGATCAGCTGTTTGTCTCCTATGCGGAAAGCAGAAAGGGACTTTCAGTTTCAAAGGTATCATTATCCAGATGGCTAACATCTTTGATTTCCCTGGTATATGAAATTAGACAACAAAATTGCCTAATAAACCTAAAGCCCATTCCACCAGAGCTTTGGCTACTTCTTTAGCCTTCCAAGACAGACTGCCTATTGACACCATTTGTGCAGCGGCTACTTGGGCTACTCCTCACACTTTTATTTCTCATTATAAGTTGGATTTAGCTTCTAGGCATAGAGCTAACTTTGGTTCCACTGTTCTTAGGAGTCTGTTCCGTTAGGCCACCCGGGACAAGGTGCTAGGGACGCGGTCCCATCCAGCAAGAATGAAGGCGAGATAGACAACTTAACATATAGAAGTTATGTTCTTACCATAACGTTCCATGTTAGTTGTCTTCTTCTCGCCTTCTTCTTCCCCACCCTCCTTCCCCTGGCCTGGACAGACCTAGAGGAGTTGTGATCGTGACCTCTCTTTCTACCACCTCTTTCTTAGTCATATGCTATTATGCATATTTCTTGGTTCAGGATGTAGGTCACCCTTCTTTCTTCCTGTTAGAGGTGGATTCTGTTTTACAGTTATACTGTTACTGTTATAAGCTGGGGTTAGCTTACAAACGAGATCCGAGGTAACTCTCGCCTAGCATTGTGGGATATAAGGGGAGCCTCGAGCCGGTGGAACCAACTCTCGAGCTTTTAGAGTGGCCGAGTCGGAGCCGAGGTCGGCTCCGAACCCATCCAGCAAGAAGAAGGCGAGAAGAAGACAACTAACATGGAACGTTATGGTAAGAACATAACTTCTATTTTTCTTCTGGTGAAGCCATTCTTTTGTTGATCTGAATGTATGCTTGGGGTCATTGTTGTGTTTTTAAAGGTTCAATTTCTCTTCTTCAGCTTTCTAGCAGACACCTGAAGGTTTTGGACCAAAAGTGACTGGTATTTGGAACTGTTCATAATTTCCTTCACCTTGACTAAAGCCCCAATTCCAGCTGAAGCAAAGCACCCCCAAAGCATGATACTGCCACCACAGACCATAACACATTTTCCCACATGCATTTGGGAGACTTGATGTATTGTTTTGTAAATTTTAGCCGGGGCTGGATGTTTCTGTGTAAGAAAAGACTTCCGTCTTGCAATCCTGCCCCATAGTCCAGACATATGGAGAATACGGGAGATTGTTGTCGCATGTAGTACACAACCAGTACTTGCCAGACATTCCTGCAGCTCCTTCAGTGTTGCTGTAGGTCTCTTGGCAGCCTCCCTGACCAGTTTTCATCTTGTCTTTTCATCAATTTTGGAGGGACGTCCAGTTCTTTGCAACGTCACTGTTGTCTCATATTTTCTCCCCTTTTTTTGTTATAAACATTTTTATCGATAATATTATTATAAAGAAAAAATGAACTTTTACAATAGATAAAAAAAAACAGAATGTAATTGAATAAAAACAAATCAAGAAAAACTATTTACAGCAATGTTCACTATATTACAGATCAATGTCATTAATAAGTTAAGCTGATTTCTCTAATCCATGTATATATTTTTATTGATTATAAGAAGTTGTATACCTAGGAGATCTAAGTTTTTTATAGTTAACATTTCTTACTTGGATATTTCCAAGAGAAGATCTTTAAATTATTGTAATGAAAGTATAATTGGAGATTTCCAATTATTTGTAATTGTTTTTCTGGCAATGGATAAAATAGACCAAATAACAGAATATATCTTTTAATACATTCTGGAACTGGTGCATTAAATAAGACAAGTGATTTAGTGAGTAGGAAATTATCCTTAAAGATTGCTTGTAAAAAAAAAAAATATTAACTTCTTCCCAAAAGTTCTTTTAGAAGTAAGCAATCATAAATTATGAGAGACCAGTCTGCATTCATTACAATATTACATCTCCAGCATGCAACATTTTTTTTTGTTATTATACTCATGTTATAGGACATGAGAAATGATTTGTGTAGAAATCTCCAGGTAAAAATTCTCCATTTAAGTGAAGAAGTAGTTTTACTAGCTGATATAAGAATAATAGCCTTCTCTGTCTCTGAAGGAGAATAATTATTAATAACAGAAAAAGATTTCCAATAATTTTCTGTGTGTGTATCCAAATCAGATTTAATTGCCGTATAAATAAATGCAAGCTGTTTTTGACTGGTAGATTTATGTTGTGAGAATAAAATCAAATATTTAATAAGTTTAGGTATTGCTGTGTACTGCGGTGGTGGTGCTGCGGTAGCGTTGTCGCCTCAGACGTTGCCCGTCGATTCTCAGAGCGTCTTCTGCGTGGCGACATGCGTGAATGGGCGTTCCTTCGTTGAAGGTTGTGCATTAGGCCCGGCAAGCCAGTACATAAACATCTACCGCCAATCATTAGCGGACCGGAGTTCCGCTGTGGCGACCCCTAACCGGGAAAAGCCGAAAGACACAAACAATAAGTTTAGGTATTGATTTTTTGATACTTAAAGGAATTAAATCGAGTTTGTCCAAAATGTATTTTGTGGCTTCTTGCAGATCTAGCCATAATAGTGGATTAATGTTGTATTCATCCATAAGTATGTTAATAGTTTTCACTTCATTATTATTCATCATTTGATGCCAGAATATTAAATGTTTTTGTTTAAATAGAAACATTTTGGAACAATTTGTAGAGAATGATTCCTTGTGTTTGAGCAATGGGGAAAATGAGGAACAACCATTTTTCATATTCTTTAAACCTTAATATAAAATTTTTAAAAGATTTTAAAATTAGATTAATATAACTAGATTTAAATGATTGTGAGGAATAGTTAGTATAATACTCTTTTAAATTCCATAGGAATTAATTTTTTTACAAAAGTTGATAGTTGAACGCTGTCATTGTTTTGGGTTTTGAGATAATATCTCTTTCAATTTAGCTGAATATTCCTCATCTATAAGATAAGAGATTGTCTGGTAAGGCTGTACCTCCATTTTCCCATCTATGGGTATGAAAGGTTAAAGCTATCCTAGGTCTAATGGGATGCCATAAGAATTTTTTGATCATTTTATTAAACTTTTTAATTTATTATAAAGGGAGGGGGGTATAGAAATAGATTGTATATAATAATTTAGGGAGTAATATCTTAATAATCGAAGTTTTTCATCCATTGAAAATATAATTTTGTTCCATTTATTTACTAAATGTTCAATAGTAGTTAAGCTTTTATTGTAATTTATTTGCAGTATATCTTTAATATTAGTGGTGAAAATTATTCCTAAATATGTTATTTGATTAGAATGGGTTATACATTTTTTGTATTCGTCCTGTATAGCATGATTTTTTAAGCCAATTAAAAGAATGTTCCTTTTGTTATTAAAGAAAAGGCCTGAATGTTTTTGAAATAAATTTATGTTTTGAAATAGTTCTTGTAGTCTCGGATTATTATTCCCAAGAGTAATTAATATATCATCTACAAATAATTGGATTTTGGATGTTTCATTGGGCCCTAGACTAAAACCATGCATATTTTTATGGTCTCTTATTAGATTTGCCCATGGTTCAATAATTTAATGCAAGCAAAAGAGGAGATAAAGGGCACCCTTGTTTTGTACCTTCAACAATAGGTATATTAGAGGACACATTGAGCCAATTTTAATATATGCTTGACTACCACTATATAATTGAGTGATTTAAATTTATTAGAGAAATTTAGTTCTTAAAGTAAAATGAATAAATATTCCCAATTAATAGAATCAACTGCACAGTTTACATCTAGGGTAACTAGAGTTAGTTTACTTCTACAATTTTTTATTGATTCAATTAATGTAATAATTCTCTTAATATTATCCATAAGATGTTCTATTTATTTTAAAACCTGTTTGGTCCTGATGAACTAAGTTATGTAAAAATTGTTTAAGTCTATATTTTCTCCACTTTTTGATGACTGTCTTCACTGTGTTCCATGGTATATCTAATGCTGTGGACACTTTTTTGTACCTTTTTACTGACTGATACCTTTCAACAATGAGATCCCTTTGATGCTTTGTAAGCTCTCTGCGAACCATGGCTTTTGCTGTAGCAGGCAACTCAGTAAATGTTAAGAAAATCCTACTAGGACAAATGAACTTTATTAGGGGTTAATCAGAGTCTCTCTAATTGATGGCAGGTGTGTACCCTAGAAGACTGAATGCTGTAATTAAATCAAAATGTGCTTCAACAAAGTATTAGTTTAAGGGTGTGCACATGCAACAAAGTATTAGTTTAAGGGTGTGCACACTTATGCAACCAGCATATTGTACGTTTTCTATATTTTTTTGTCTTTCGGCTTTTCCCGGTTAGTGGTCGCCACAGCGGAACTCCGGTCCGCTAATGATTGGCAGTAGACTTTCACTTGCTGGCTTGCCGGGCCTAACACACAACCTTCAACGAAGGAACGCCCATTCACTCATGTCGACACACACAAGACGCTGTAACTGAGAATTGAACGGGCAACGTCTAACTAATTTTTTAAAATATTTTTTCCCCTAACAAGTCTGTCTTTTTTCACTTTAATTGTACTGGTTATAGGTCACATTAAAGGTGGGAAAAGTTTTGAATTGATTTATTGTGGTCTCATTTTTTTATATCACAAAACCCTGACATTTTAACAGGGGTGTGTAAACTTTCTATATCCACTGTATATGGCACAGAGACATTAGGCTCAACTTTTTCAGATCTTCATTCTAAAATAATATGAATAATATACTTTTTCCCACCCAGTCCCCAGCAGGCCAAGATAACATTGCATTGAATTTAACTTGCATCTCTTTGGCCTTTTCTTATTGCAGTGTAAAGCTGGAGTATTTTACATCTAAGTAAAAGTGCTTGATTGCTTTAATATGTACAGCAGTCAATGCTAACATGTCCCCCTCATCATAGTTAAAATTCCCCTTACTGCTTATTACATAAAACAGGTAACATGGAATTTAAATCATGATTTTTTTAGACCTTGGCAAAAGTGTTTAACTTGGGGCACTGAAGGGAATGAAAAACTATTAGTCAACATAGTTAGTGTCTTGATTGCTTTTTCTTGCACAGCTGCATTTCACATATGCTTGGTTACTATATCCAGTGGGATTGGTGCTTAAGTCTGTCATTCGGTAATTTCAGTGTTGCTGCTGATTTTCTGATCATTTCCGTGTCGCAGCACTAGTCTGTAATTCAGGTCCAAGCTGCTCCTGATTCTTCTAGTCCGCTCCTGAGCTTGTTTGGCTCTCAAGCATTTTTGTTTGGATCAGTGGGAAAAGTTTTAATTTATTATTATTTATTTTACATTTGTTGACTGGGATAATCTGACTGGATATATGTCCATTTTCAGCGGCGGCCTGGGGAGAAAAGCTCCAAGGTGCAAACAAATACATAGTTTATTACATAAAACATAGAATAGGCATACAAAAATAAGGCACAAAAACAATATTTACAAAGTATTTCAGAATAGCAAAAGATATATTAGTAATCAACAGTTTTACATAAATTGAGGTCTAGAAGTCTCAAAGGTGCTTGAGACGCACTGGAGTAATTCCTTTACAATAAAAGAATGTATTAGTCAGGTTTAGAACATGCGCAAGTCCGGTGTAATTTAAGGTATAGTTTTAGACTATGCTTGAATTGTCTTATGGAGGGTTCTAGGGTAATATTTGCTGGAAGGGAGTTCCAAATTGTACCTACATAGTAAACAGAGGCACCGGACGGGTTATTAGCTTTGATAGTTTGGACAAGTAGTTTATTTGAAGATCGAAGTGTATTCATATTGCTGTAGGGGTAGAATATGGGTTTCAGTGCTGGGTTTTTTTCCGGTTGGTTTAAAACTTTATAGGCAACTATCAGCTGGTTAAGCTGGATTAGGGAAGGTAATTCCAGCCACCCAAGAGATCTTAGATTGGTACAGCGATGTGTCTTGTAAGGCATGCCAGTGGCAAATCTGGCAATGTGATTGTAGCAAACTGATTTGAGTTCTGTTTTACCTAGGTTAGTCAGTAGAGGGGAAGCCAAAGACATGCTGCAGGTGGATTGGACACTCTAAATTGGCCATAGGTGTGCGTGTGAGTGTGCCTTCTGTGGAAGGTTGGGCGCCGGGCTGGCAACTCGACACCGTAAAACTCCACTGCCATTCAATGTGCGGACAGGTGATCCGCTGTGGCGACCCCTAACCGGGATAAAGCCGAAAGAAGAAGAAGAAGTCAGTAGAGGGGAAGCGTATAGTAAGTTTGAAAGTAAATGAGAGCGGGCAGTGGCAGTTTGAGTGTCTGATATAAGGAAATGCTTGATCTTATAAAGTGACCCTAGTTTTTTATTAATGATTTTAATAGTTTCGTTAATGTGTATGTCAAATTTAAGGTTATTGTTGATATTAACTCCTAATAATTTTGTCTGGGTGTCAGGAGAGATTGTGATACCATTGTTACAGTATATAGAAAATGATAGGGGTTTAGACCTATAGGTGAGGGTAAAAAGTAGCTTATTTTTATTAGGGTTTAAGATCAGACAATGGTCAGAAAGCCATTTTTCAACTGTGTTAAAAGTTAACTGAGACTGAGCAGAGGTCTGACTGAGTCATCTGCATACTGTATGCAAGTTTCATTTGGTATGACAGTATGGAGATCGTTAATGATTATAGAAAACAAAAGGGGTCCCAGTATGTATCCCTGGGGAACTCCCAGAGAATTAGGTAAGAGGGCAAATGGTTCATTCTGCCATAGTGTTGCCTGCTGTCTGCCATCCAAATAAGATTGGAACCAGTGGAGAGCAGTCATGTCTAACTAGGTAGTTTTTTTAGGGTCTGGATTAGTAGGTGGTGATCGACCATATCAAATGCCTTGGATAGGTCTAAGAAGAGGGCTGAGGATAATTTGTTATTACGGTTATGAGTTATAGTATTAGAGAAAGCAGTAAGGGCTGTAGTGGTGAGGCCTAAAACCGTGCTGTGAGTTGGACAGTAAATTTTGGATAAGATGATGCATTAACTGCTTATGGATACATTTTTCCAAAATTTTGGCAAGTGGAGACAGTATGGCTGTTGGACGAAAATTGGATAGTTCGGTGGAACTTCCACCTTTATGGAGTGGAATTGCATAGGATGGCTTCCAGATGGAGGGGAATAGAGGCTTCTGCTATTGACCGGTTGACGAGAATGGAAATAGGATAGGCTATAGCATGAGCAGCTTTTTGCAGATACTCAGCAGGGAGACTGTTGGCTGACAAGGTTGTGGGTTTTAATTTTTTGAGTAGAGCTTGAATAAATTAAGTATCAACTGGATGAAATCTAAGAGAGTAGGGAATTTAGAAGTAGAGAGATTTGTAATAGGGGAGCTAGGAGGTAGTTGACTAGCTAGGGATTGGATGGTCTCCGTGAAAAAGCAGATGATGTTTGCGACATCCTTGGGTAATTTTATCAAAGGAGGCTGCAGGGGGTGGGGTGGAGGTTTGGCCTGGGTGCATTTAGTCTATTTATACTTGCCCAGAATTTTTTTGGGTTGTTATGATTTTCTGTTGTAAATGGAAGTAATAGTTTTTCTTATAAAGTAAGACAGATCTTTTGGTTTCATTTCTTAGCTGTCGATACCTAGTTTGATCAGTTTTTGTGGTGTGCCATATGGTCCAGGCTTTATTTCTAAGGCAGTTTTTTAGATTTTATTTAATTAGTAAGCCATGGTGCAATTTTTGATTTTACTCTGATGGAGTGTATGGGAGCATGATAATTCAAGATTTCAAGACATTTATTATTGAAGTAAGCTACAGCTTCTTCTAGGGGTAGTTGTTTGAGGTCTGACCAGTTACAAGATTTAAGTTCTTCTTGGAAGTTAACTAGGTTGAAGTTTTTTTCTTGGTTTTTATAGTTCTGAGAATGGGATTATGGTGTTCTATGGTTTTATACTTGTATAGGTAAGGAATTGATCACTCAAATCATAAGGAAAGGTACCGGAGGTATACAGTTGGGGATGGGAATTTAATAAGTATCCAGTCTAGTATACTTTCTTTATTGCTGTGTTTACCTATCCTGGTAGGAGTTTAAATGGTTTGAGTAAACCCATAGAGGTTAATGTGGGTGGAGGATGATTCAGAGAAGCAGGTGTTCCAGTTTATGTTGCAGTCACCAAGTACTATTGTTATTGGGCAGTTATTGGACGATGAGTTGAGGATATATTCTAGGGTAGGTACATTGTTCCCAGGAGGGATATACAGGCATACAATCCTGAAACATTTGTTATTGTTTATTTGTAGTTTAATTCGTAAAGTGTCTCTGTGGGCTTTGTCAAAAGAATGAAAATCAGAGTCCCCTTCTGCTTGCTGGTTCACTCTGTTGGCTGCATTTTTTTTTATTTCCTCATTAGGCTGTTCTGACTCATGTCTTTGATCCTCAGTGAAAAAAAAATTCTGAAAAGAGTTGGATGCAGCAACTCATTTCTCACCTGATTTGTTGGGATTAACATGCTTCTCTTCTGCTTGGTGTATAGTGAATAATAATTTTCTACAAATTATGTCTCCAGTGTTTAATACTTTATTTCTGCCACAGTTTTTGTCAGGTGCAACTATTTCTGTTGGAATGATTGCATTTTTACTACTGTAGGTCTTTACTGCTTTCCTATGGCCAGATTTGGAGCATGTGCACAATATCTTTCCAATTAAATCCTGCTGTGGAACAGTAGTCCAGTTTCTTATTTTTTATAAAGTTAATGCAGTCTGTTCCTTATAGTTTCTGTGGTAGAGCAGAAAATCTCAGGTTTTCTCTGTTCTTGGTTTTCTAACGCGACAGTTTTTTTTGAATCTGCTCTTAATGAAAAGCCTTATGCTCCCACAACCGTTTCTTCTAACTTCTGCAGTTCTGTCAGTTCATCTGAATAGGTAGCTAAAGTTTCTATTTTTCCAGCCTTTTGTTATTTGGGTTGAGATATTCCTTTAGTGTGTGTTTGTTTGTTTATTTTTGAAGCCATCTCCTGTACCAAAGCTGAAACTTTCATGGCCAGATTTTTCTCAACTATTTCTGGTTGATTTTCTCTCAAGTTCTGCAATTTTTTTCTTTGCTGGCATCCAGGTGGTATAATTACTAGCCAGTAACTGAAAGTTGTCTAATCTAGCAGCATCTCTGGGCTTTTTGTTGTTACAATTTGTTTTCACATTGGGAGAGCTTAAAATCAACCTGTTTTTGAGTTTGCAGCCATGTTAAAAGACTTGCAGAATCTTTCATTTCATGATGGAAAAACTGACTGCTGAATTTTAAGAAAATTCTTCAGTGGCAGTCTAAATCTGACAAGACCCTCTCTGTACATCTGTTGTAGCTCGCAGTGCAGATGCCACAAACACTAGACGATTTGGCAGATGAAACTTTTTCCTAGGCTGTCAGCAGTGTCCTCCTATTCCAGTCTTCACCACACATTTGTGTGGTCAGAAAAAATCTAGCTCCAGGCATATTTTATTTATTTATTTTACCTTATTTGGCATACTAAGCTTCATTTTCCAAAGAATCATGGTGTGCGAGTCAGTATTTTTATCATTTTAATTTATTATTCTCTCACGCTGTATTTTGTTTGTTGCAAGAAACTGCCTCTCTTCTTTTTCCCCTGCCAGAACACCTACTTTCCCTACTATGCCTTTGGGTCCAGGCCTCTCTCTCCTGACTTTAATTTAGAAAACATGTTTGTGGTTGGGGTCTTCCACCCAGTGATGAGCACAGTTTGTGTTCAGTTTGAGGAATGCAGCATTTCTCATATCATCCTTCTGTCAGGAATTTAATCAAGCTATTAGATGTAGATCTAGTGAAGGTAAAGGTACACTTTTTTTCCTCTGCCTGCTCAACTCTGATTATCTGTCAGTGGTCATTTGGCACTTTCCACCTTTTACTCAATAAGTCTGCTTCAGCAGAGGGGTATACACCTCCTCCCTTCCTAATGCAAAGAAGTTGAAAGATCCTCCTCCTTTTTTTTTTCCTCTTCTGTAGATCTCTCTCCCCACATTCATCAGTAGTGAGGCATTCTCTTTCTTTAGGCGTTTCAGGAAAAACTTTTTTGTCCCCCTTCAAAATTGATCAGGATTCCAACAGTTATGATTGTGGAGGCATTTATGCTTGTGACTTCCTTTTATCAGGTGTACTGTGACTCCATACCTGCTTGTAACGGAGTCTCTCCACTCTGCAGCTTAACCTTTCATTGATTTTACTTTGAGTTGAGAGAGGGAGTTTTGATGGCCCAAGACAAGAATATAAAGTGTTCCTGTTTTATTATTTTCATTTTTCTATTTATTTTATTTTATTTTTGGTTGGCATTTTGGCTGCTGACTGATGTCAGAAATGGTGTCAGTCACTTAACTCCTCTATTTATGTTGTGGGTACTGATGTTGCCACTGTCTGCTGTGTTGCCACAGACACCACATATATCATTTTTATCAGCATAAGTTCATACTGGGATTCCCATTGCCAAGCTTGCGGTCCACCAATTCTGAGGTTCCCTTGATGCCAGCCATTCCTGTATTGATGTTCTCCAATGGTCGTGGTGATCCCCCCCCCCCCCCCTTCACTCTGTCCTGAGTATAGGGATATTCGGTTTAAGAAACTCCAACAACAGGACCAAGGTTTCTCAGGTGTTCATGAGTCTTCTCCATCCAGGTTTTCTGTCAAGATGGCTCTTGATTATTCAGCTTTTGACACCCACCCCTGCACCCAAAAAAGGCCTTGGCAAACTAAGCACGTCGAGCTTCATTTGAACTCTTCCATGGTAGCCATGAATAATGATGAGGTAGACTGTTCTGTCTTGCCATCAGGAGGTTACCAGTTTGATATATTGAGCTGCATGGTGGCTAGTCAGTTGACTCCCATATCCTTACCATAGTGGAGGCTGTAGACTACCTATAGGTTTGCCATGGAGCTTTACTAGGTGGTATTTCCTTTGGTTTAAATCTTGAAAGCGTAAACCATAACAACTTGAGAGAACCTTGACTAAGTTCTTCTTGGACAGAAGGGCAAATCTTTCACCACCCCCGATGCTTGTCTTGGGCAGACTAGAAAGCAAAATTGCCTGATGTCTGCAATGCCCCAGTAAAGATTCCAACTTGTTGGAGCCCAGCTGTTTATCCCTTGTGTAGGGCGTCCTGTAATACAAGTATATGTAGGTGGTGTATACTCATGTAGCCCATTATTTATTTTTATGGGTGCTGAATTGCATTATACACATGGTGTATTTCCAGAGTTGCTTAGCCAATGAAATGTTTCAGATATTGGTGCTTGCTGGACTGGGCATTTAATATTTGCAGGCTTCATTTCCTTCTAATATGAGCAATCTCATGGTTTGTGTGCTGTACAGCATTGCTGAAAATTATCCTTGGGCTACAGTATTCAACATTGCACTATACCAACACTGTTGGCTCCACTTAACTGTCTTTGCTAAAGAGCGTAAGGCAACTTTGTAGGCTGTCCTTTTTTAAAAACCTAAGGATAACCTGAGGTACAATACCATCCTGAGAATGTAGAAACTGGGCAAAACCTGTAGTGAAGCGGTCATCAAATTTACACTGTTCGCAGTGTTCTTTTTGTAGAAAACAGAGGCACTAACATTATATGTTTTCCTGGAAGGGCACAGGCACATCTTACACTGCCAGTAAGAGTTAGTAGGAAAGTAGCAGTCCTGCAGTCCAGATTTAAACAGGATCACTGTTCTAAATGTGAGGATTATAGATGTTCTTCAGGAGGCATCATTCAGCCTTTAGTCGGACAGGAGAATCTTTTTCCTTCACCTGCCTACTTGCTAGAAAATAACGGGTCTATATTACATAGTCGAATTTCCGTAAAAAGACTACCATATTTATTGAATACATATGTCCGAAGTTACGGAACTTCGACTACATATAAAAGAAAATAAAAGGTGCTGCACTGTAGCACAACCTTGGAGTTGGTATAATTAAAGAACGGGGGGTGTCGGAGGTGTGTGGGGGGGCTTGCCCCCCTTGCATATCGCCTTTTATTTTCATTTTCCTTTTTTTTTATGTTTTTATATGTAGTCGAAGTTCCGTAACTTCGGACATATGGTAGTCAAAGTTACGGAACTTCGACTATGTAATATAGACCCAAAAATAACTAGCGACAGGTATGAGGTTAATCTTACCCAGCTTGTACTCTGCTCTGTTTGTTGCCCCTTCAAACCTCCATTTTCACACACATCAGATGTTCCACAGCATCAGAAACAAGCGGCAAGGAAGGGAGTTATGCTTTGCAGAAGTGAGTTGTCAAGGAGGTCCCACCCATCAGGAAAGGTGTAAGATGTTATACTGTATAATGTAGAGAGAACCACCGTTACTTAGAAAACCACCGGAAAAGGATCAAGGAAGTCCGGTGACAAGCACACTGCAAATTAACTCACAATACTGCTGATGTGAGTACTGTTCCGATTGAACCCACCTTCAAATTCAGTTAGACTTTAAACTCCGTACAAAGGCTCTGCAAACAGTTCAAAAATTAAGATTTTTATTCCAACGAACAACAAGGAAAAAACTGATTTAATCACAAGCGCTTTCGCCTGGTCATACCAGGCTTTTTCAAGTGTAACTGAATTGAAAAAGAACAAGCTTTTATACTAAAAGCACATTACCCTTATTACCATTAAATTGTTTCATCACACCAATTATGCGAAATACCTAATTGATTGTGAATCACGGATTTTGTCCCTACAGGGTTCTTTTGTGCAAAGAATGCTTGATTAAACAACACTTATAATTAATATTAAATGCTCTTTGGAAACTGTTAAATGAAAATAAAAAATATATATAAAATATATATGTATGTACATTATTAAAAATTCTTCATCCTAAATATTATTACTCCTTCTAATGCTGTTAAAAATGTAAAATAATAAATCCTCACAATGACTTTGATTAAATAAAGTAACTGTGAGTGAGCTTGACTGCAATTACATTCCAATGCGCTGTGAACTATTAAAATGCTGGATAGACTTGGGTAAACTCAATGGTGTACTACCAGATGTACCCCTTTATGCCAAAAACTGCTCACCCTTCACATTTGATTGTGTTGAATACCTTAAAAACAATAATGCTGCCCTTGAGAGCTGTTTAGACAAATGACATGCTTACCAAAATAAAAAGAAAAAGAAAAAGAAAAGAAAAATAAAAAGCAAAAATATAATCAACAAATGAAAAACTGCTTTAAACAAAAGACTTGAGACCAAGTTGTGGGGCATTATAATATGCTCCTTTTCTTTTTCAAAACTGGTGCCAAACTTGTAGCCTCATTTAAACCAGGATGTTTGGTAGCATTCAAATGCAACTGCCACGTGAGTTCCCTGATAGCTAGCAGGGTTTCCCAATCCCCCCCTTTGATCTTGTTGTATGTTATCAATCACAAAGAACCTAATGCTCATCTGTGGACAAGTTAAGAAGTGTCTGTAAAAGGCATTTGTGTCCTTACCCTTAGTGATGTCATATAGGTGTTCGTATATTCTACCCCTAAAGACCCTGTCAGTTTTTCCGACATAAAATGCCGGACACGCCTGTTATACTGTATCCGTTTTGGTGCCATAGGAAGACAGAAGTCCTCAGGCCCATACTGGGGTCTCCACAGTCTAAATTATTTTGTCCCAAAAGAAACCTTTCAAGTGTTATGCTGCAGTCTGACCTCCTTATCTGAATGTGCTCTTTTTGGACCTGCAAGAAGCTTACTTATCAAGCTCACCAAGAAGTTCAGGTGGTGTCTTCGCTTTTGGGAAGAGCAAATCACTTTCAGTTCAAGACTCCACCTTCCAGTCTCCTCTCTGCCCTAAGGTTTTTAACAATTGCATGTCGATAGTAGCAGCTTACCAGAGACTGCAGGGAACAAAGGTCTTCCCTTACCTACATAAGAGAATTCTCTCTTCTTCATCCATTATGGGTCTGGTATTACACAGAGAGTCTCTTCTCACACTTTCATTCCTTGGGATTGTGGTGATCCTTGCAAAATTGCATTTTCTGGTTCAAACCCTAGTCATTATCAGCTAATATCTCGACATAACCCTTTGCAGGGCTATCATGTCCCAAGACAGGTTCCTTTCCCAACAATGAGTAGACACAGTTTTTCAGTCATCTTTTCAAAAGATACTTGACTAAAAGCCTTTAGGCCCTATGACAGCATCAATTTCTAAGGTACCAGCCATAAAATGGGAGTACTTGTCAGACTTTCTCTAAGACAGTGGTATCAGCATTTTGACTATCTGCTGTTTCCACTCAAGCTATTGGAGGCTTGCAGGTCCCAACTTTTTAATGGTTAGATCCTGCTTATCCTGTGGCTGAGAACCTTTTTTCAGTAGCAGACTCCACAAAAGTCTCTCGCCATAACTGAGTCTACAGTGAGGTTGGGATGTTAGAGATGGGCTGTAAAAATGGGCAGGGAACAATAGGGTGCCTGTTCTCAAGAGCTTCATATGCACTTGAACATTTTGGAATTCAAAGCGGCTCTCTAAGCTGTTGGCCTTTCAGAACTCCTTGTCTGAATGGGTCATTCCAGCATAGGCAAGTAGTGTGGTTATGTTGTATATCAACAGACAAAGACTGTGGGGAGACATGAAATCATAAGAGTCTGGTAGTGAGCAGTTGAGGTTCATTAGTATTTGGTTACCAGTTGTACACCTGGGAGGGCATTTCCCCAGTAGACACTCTGCCACTACCTGCTGATGCCCTACAAATGGGCTTGATGTCTTTTTTGGTAACTGGTAGATTTTTCTGATGTAAGGTTAGCCATTATGCAACCTGTATGCCTCTTCTACTATAAAGTGTCCTGGTTTCGTATTTAGATTCCTTCCTTTAGTGGTTAGTCCAGGGGATGATGTGATTTAACCCCCCCCCAGCTTTTTTTTTTTTTTTTTTTTTTTTTTTATTTTAACACTGTTATTACTTGTGACATTATTTTCATATAAATGTAAATTTTCCTAACTGTATTAACAAGTTCACTTTTTTTAAACAAGAAACATCTTTGCCTGTGTTGTAAGATAGCTTGATAATCATACATTTTATAAAAATGAAAACAACCATGCCGACACCATCTTAGTTGCAAGCATTTTACATCACAAACCATACTGACACACTCCCAGTTGCAAACATTATACATCACTTAATCTACCCAGTCATTTTCAGTGTAACATTAAAGGAAGGCAAGACTTAAATGAGGTGTGTAAACCTCATTCCTCCCCTGTATGTATTCCCCCAGTACACATTTCTTTCTATGTAGTTTGCTCCTACCCTCTTCTAAAGATCTCCATTCCAGTTGTTTTACCTCTGTTACTATATTCACTACTACTAGTATAGTAGGTTTAGGTTTTGATTTTCATTTTCTAGTAATTGCTTTTTTGGCAGCCACCATAATCTGATACAGCAAGGACTTGCAGAATCAGAATTTTCCAAACATAGTATCATATTTCAGAAAAATCATCTCGCTCGTTACACCAATCTGCCCACCCAGCATCTCCGGCAGTGCGTCCTGCAGGGAATCCTTAGTTTGCCAACTCGATGCACTCTCATAAAATATGTTCCCAATTACCTCTTTCTTCCCCGTCACACCTCCAACATTTGCTATCTACCCGAGTAAAAATTCTCTGGAGTTTACTGAGGGTATAAATATATGTATGTAAATATTTCCAAGCAAAATCCTAAATCTTCTAGATTTTGTTGCTCCATTTGGGAGACATGCATATATCCTTCCATTTGTTTCTTTGTGAATTCCTTGTCCAGTCTCTCTTCCTGAGTTTTTCTAACCTCCTCTGATTCTTATATTATCATGCAGTATTTTTATAGTGTACTAATTCCATTTTCAGTGGCAGTTTCTGTTCTAGATTATACTAAAAACTCAACCAGTGCTGGTCTTTCGTTTAGGACCCCCTATTTCTTTCTCTTTGCCTGTAGTCTGATATCGGTCCTTGATAAGGGAGGCAGTCTCTAACCTGCAGTCCAAATAAATTCTTGGCATCTTCCCATTCTATCATCTTTTCCTCTGTAGTTATTTGCTTCTAACACCTTGGTTCCTTTGCCAGTTTTCTCCAGTAAATTCCAGCCCCCTCTTGCCTATTGTCTATATCCCTAATTGCAGTCATTGCTCTCTGCTGAATCTCCTTTCTCCATTCCCACGTTGGCTTAGTTTTAGGGTACTTTTTGCTACTTTATAGATATATTCTGAATGATTGTTCTCCTTAAAGGCCTGCATCCAAAATCCCAGTCTCTCCTTGTTTCTTGAGCTTCCCCTGTTTCATCACCATCCCTTTCCACTTTGAATTATAGTTTTCCGCTTGTGCTGCGTTTAGGAAGCTTAACTGTGTAGCTCTGAAATACCCCTTCAAATCGGGTAATCCCAATCCGCCCTCTTCTTCTGGAAGAAACAACTTATCCTACCCGACTCTTACCGTCTTCCCCTCCCAGATACAGTCCTTCAGTTGTTTATTAATTGCTATCTAGAACTTCTCCTCTGGTTGATAAAGATATGCCTGACCAGTGTAAGACTAATGGTACTAAGAACATTTTAACTGTCTGTATCTTACTATTCATATCCATATAATAAAGCTTCCATTTTTTCGGCTTTTGTATCATCTTTTGTTTAGTGTCTTGCCACATACCCTTAGCTGCCTCACCAGAATAATTTTTAATCCATACTCCTAAATACTTCATTTTATCATGTCTCCATAAATATGGATATTGCTGAACCAATTCATATGTGGGTACATTATTTACCCCTTTTGGCTTAGTTTTAGTTTCATTAAATTTGTATCCCAAAAATATTTGAAACTGTCTCAAAATGTTCCACAGCACTGTAATGTCTCTCTCTAGTTTTGTCAGGTATAAAATTGTATCATCTGCAAATAGTCCAGAAAAGCAGGCTCTACCATACCATTTATATTTTTGAATTTCTGAGTCCCTTATTTTCTTTGCCAGTGGTTTTTAATATAATGCAGATAACAAAGGTGAAAGAGGACATCCCTGCCTGGTTCCTCTGCTCAAGCAGAAATTATCAGAGAGGACCCCACACACTACAGATGTTCTTCATTCCACATTGCTGCAGTCCTAACTATTGGGTAGTCCGCTGTCCAGTCGGCCCGAATACCAAAGTATATGGCTGACGTCGGTCAGGGCGCATTAGACTGACGTCAGTACGTCAGGGTACTAATGCGCATGACCGACGTCATATCCTCAGTCTTTTTTGCCGCATGGTCCGATGCAGAAGCAATTTTGCGAGTGCAGGTTGGCGTTCTGAAAGTTTCTGAAGTCAGAGTTTCAGACCGAATCAAAGTTGGCTAAGTACCCCGTTAGGGAATATTTTGGTTTTTTCTTGCCTCAGTATTTAACCGGATGTCAGAAAAAGTGAATAACTGTATTTCTTGTGGGAAACAGATACCTCATAGGGATTACCATACTTTGTGTATACCTTGTTTAGGGCCTGAGCACGACGTTGTTGGATGCCGCTCTTGTGCTAGATTTAACAAACGCACTATTAAGAGAAGGTTAGACTGTGCCAGGTTAGTTTTTGGGAAGCGTTGTAATTATAAAATGCCGTCGGAGGCTCCGGCCCGCTTGCCAAAAGCGCAAGGACAAAGCAGCAAAGCCTAGAGTGGAAGAACCGACAGTCCCAGACGTCGGATCTTTAGAAGGCTCAGTGGAGCCGGAGGTTTTGCCAGGTGTTTCTTTGGAGTCTCAGGGAGAGACTTTACTGTTACAGGATGTATCCTCGCAGGAAGTAGGCCAGGCTGAGGGGCTTCTCAGGTGGCTGTTCTTCCCTCTCTTCCTAAGGTGGTTAGAGCCTCCCCTTCTGTTTCCAAGGCTTCTTTGAGAGGCAGGCCAAGTTTAACTTCAGTGGGGGTTTCTCCTAGTGCTTCAGGGTCTTTGCCTAAGAAACATATGCTTAAAATGGCAGAGGATTTGATTACTATGATTCGAGGTTCTATGCCCCCTCCTGATAAGAGGCCTAGGGTGGAACCTGAGTTTGAGAGTTTTGAGCAATGTTCGAGGCTTCTGAGTCTTCGGCTGAAGACTTGCAGGAGTATCCTCCTTATTCTGATTCTGATGTGGATGATTCTACTCCTTCAGCTTCTCCTCCTGAGGATTTTTCATTTTCAGAGACTCTGCATTCCATGAGGGAGCATTTTAAATGGGAAGGTCAAGATTTCTCTGATTCCAGGAAGAGGCTTAGGGAATTCTTGTTTTACCCCAGCATAGGCCTTTAGCTATACCTCCTGTTCTGAATGTGGTGGAAGATGTTTTGCAGAGGCTTCCCTCAATCCTGATTCTTTGCCTCCTGCCCCAGTTAAACCGGATAGGTACTATAGGGTGCCTGAAGCTCATAAGTATCTTTTAAGAGTCCTAGGGCAGACCCGAAACTGTCTCTCAGGGGCCTAAAGGTGTGAAGGCCTCTGTTGTTAAAAATCCTGTTCCTCCTGATAAAGAGGCAAGGGCTTTGGATAGATGGGGAAAGAAAGTGTATACTTCTTCCACTTTAGCCATGAGGGCGTTGAATTGTCAGTTTCACATGTTAAAATATCAGAATTATCTCCTTTCACAATTGAAATCTAAGGTGGATGCTCTGGCAGAAGGTATTGAGTGTAAAGAGTTGCAGGATTTAGTTCATGTGTCTGAACAGGTGGGTAAACATTCCTTGCAATGTGGTTTTGATGCTGTGCAGGCCTCCTCGAGGGTGGCTGCCACTGGTTCTGTTCTTCGTAGGCATGCCTGGTTGAGAGATCAGAATTTAGCTGAGCATGTTAAAACTAGGATTTTGGATGCTCCTTTGCAGTCTGATGTGTTGTTTGGTTCGCCTGTGGAAGCAGACTTAAAGAAAATGGAGGACAAGGCTAAGTCTATGCAAACTGTTAAGGATTTATTGCAGATGCAGCCTCCAGTTTAGTAGAAATTGGCCTACTAAGGGATGGACTTATCCTGCTTATGATTCCCAGTCTAGGGGTAGGTCTAGACGTGGTAGGGGCAGAGCTCAAGGTTCTTTTAGGCCTAGGACAGGAGTTCCCCTGCTCAGACTTCTGGTGAGGGCAGGGGTCAGTCCTTTCGTAAGCAGACCCAATGACCTGCCTTTTCAGCTGCCAGTACATTCTCGCCTGGCAGCACCTTTGGGAGGAAGGCTGTCTCTTTTCAAAGAAAATTGGGATTTAATTACCCAAGACAGATGGGTTCTGGATATCATTCACCACGGTTACAGGTTTTATTTCCATACCATGCCTCCTTTCAAAGGCATGCCAGACATTCCTCCTCTACAAAGACAAGAGGCTCACAAGCAAATTTCTCTGTTGCTCCACATAGGGGCCATTCAGCCAGTTCCTGTGCCAGAAAGGGGCCTAGGATTTTATTCTCGCCTGTTCCTAGTACCGAAGAAGGGGAACACGTGGAGGCCAATTTTGGATTTATCTATCCTCAACACTTATCTGGACATTCCCAAGTTCAAAATGTTGACGTTACAACAGCTTTTACCTCTGCTGGGCAAGGATCACTGGATGGTAACTTTAGATCTCAAGGAAGCTTACCTTCATGTGCCTATAAGACTAAGTTGCAGGAAGTATCTGCGTTTCGAGCTGGAAATTCTCATTATCAGTTCTCTGCATTGCCCTTTGGCTTAACCACTGCCGCCAGAGTATTCACAAAGGTTCTGGCTCCAGTGATAGCTTACTTCAGGCTAAAAGGAATTCAAATCTATCCTTACTTGGACGACTGCCTGATTCTAGCTCAAGAAAAGGAAGACCTTCTACAGCATTTGGATTATGTCATAGCAGTGCTAAGATGCCTAGGGTATTCTGTGAACGAAATAAAGTCCAGTCTAGTACCCTCTCAAGACATGTGCTTTCTGGGTGTGAGACTGAATACAGCAGCCCAGATGGCCTTTTTAACCCCGGACAAACAAAAGAATCTTTCCAGTTACTTCCATCAACTATCTCTTCAGTCCGGGCTGACTGCAAGGACAGTCCTTCAAGCCTTAGGGTTCATGGCATCTTGTATTCTGGTGCTTCCCAATGCCAAACTGCATATGAGGAAGCTGCAATGGTATCTCAAAATGTATGGACACAGCACTGCCAGGATTTGGACACTGTCATTCAAATAATACCTTGCATTCAAAAGGAATTTTTGTGGTGGGCTCAGGAATGTCACCTAAACAAGGGACTCTCTGTGACCCGGCCAGAGGCGAGTCAGATTCTAACGACAGATGCCTCAGACATTGCTTGGGGAGCTCATCTAAATGGAAAGTGGATACAAGACAAGTGGCCTGCCAGACTACAGCATCTACATATCAACATGAAAGAGATGTTAGCAGTCCAGTTTGCATTAATGGCTTTCAAGGAGTTACTTCTTCCAGGGCAGGTGTTGATTCTAACAGACAACACAACTGTCATGTGGTACATCAACAAACAAGGGGAACACATTCTTACCCATTGTGCAGGCAAGCAATGATTTTATGGGAGACTGCGCTCAGCTTGCAACTAACTCTTCAGGCAAGGTTTCTGCCGAGCACAGAACTCCTTAGCAGATGTGTTAAGCAGACAAATCATGGATCCCCACGAGTGGAAACTGGATCTTCATGTATTTCAAAATTGACAGTGTCATGGGGAACTCCAGACATAGATCTGTTCGCTTCTCCACTAAACCACCAGCTGCCAAAGTTTTGCACAAAGAGGTTTCATCACACAGCTTGGAAAGTGGATGCTCTTTCTTTCAGTTGGAAAAATCTTCATGTGTATGCTTTTCCACCTCTGCCTCTTCTCCCAAAGGTGCTTCTAAAGGTCAGACAAGACAAGCCAAGGATGATTTTAATAGCTCCAGATTGGCCTCGGCAGCACTGGTACCCATTACTGAGGAGTCTGGTAAGGAAGCCTCCATGGCCTTTACCCTTGATTTCACACCTGTTGTCTGAGGGACGGTCACCTGCTCAATGTCAAGCTTCAATCTCTTCATCTAACAGCCTGGCATATTCTGTTTTGAAAGACAGCAGGTCTCAACTTCCTCAACAAGTTTTAAATGTGATTATGGAAGCCAGAAGACCTAGTACAAGGAAAGTGTACGCAGAAAAATGGAAGAGATTTTTATTTTGGAGTGCAGCAAACAATTTGGAGATTTCTTAGCCTAATTTGAGTGTGGCTCTTCAATATCTTACTGAGTTATTGGACAAAGGTTTGTCTTTCTCTTCCATTAAGATTCATGCTGCAGCAATTTCAGCTCACTATGATTGTGACCCACCATTGTTTTCGCATCCTTTGTTCAAGCAATTTCTTAGAGGTGCAAAGAATATAAGACCCCCACGTAGAGCTCCTACTCCTGCTTGGGATCTCAATTTTGTGTTGGAGAAACTTACTCTACAACCTTTTGAGCCTGCGGCTACTGCTGAATTGAAATATTTGTCATGGAAGACTGCTTTTTTGTTGGCCATTACTTCTGCAAGAAGGGTTTCTGAGTTGCAGGCCCTTTGGCGGTAGAGCCTTTTTTGATTTTTCATAAGGATAGGGTATCTTTACGTACTAATCCTTCCTTTATGCCTAAGGTGGTTTCTAGTGTGGCTTTAAACCAAACTATTCATTTGCCTACTTTTTATGCAGATCCCCAAAATAAAGGGGAAAAGATTTTGCACACTTTAGATGTACACAGGCAATTGCGTTATTATTTGAGCAGGACTAAGGATTTTAGGCAGTCTCAGCAGTTGTTTGTTTCTTTTGCTTTGGGTTCAGAGGGCAAGCCTGTGTCAAAACAAACTATTTCTAGGTGGATTGGGTTTTGCATTGCATTTTGTTATTCCCATCATGGCAAGGAGATTCCAGCTGGAATTAGGCCTCATTCCACTAGGGCTACTGCCACTTCTACAGCATTTCTAAGGGGGTGGCCACTAAGGATATTTTGGAGGCAGCTACTTGGAGTTCAGTGCATACTTTCTCTAAGCATTATCACCTTCCTCTCTACTCTAAGTCTAGGGCTGGTTTTGCCACAGCTATTTTGCAAGGCATGTTGTCAGTTCCTGCTTCCTTATGATTTGCCAGCCTCCCTTACCTCTGCTTTGGGATTCTACCCAATAGTTAGGACTGCAGCAATGTGGAATGAAGAACATAGTACAGTTTTGTACCTACCATAAATGTAGATGTTCGAGGATCCACATTGCTGCAGTCCAATTTACCCTCCCTCCTTCCCCTCTGTGTTTAAGGGTGGTTGTGTAGGTGAGGTTATATTCTGGTAATTTTGTATATATTGTACATATTTTTGGTGCAGGTATGTTTGGAATTTTTGGTTTTGGCCTTAGCTTTTCAGGGTCTTCTGACATCTGGGGCAAGAAAAGACTGAGGATATGACGTCGGTCATGCGCATTAGTACCCTGACGTACTGACGTCAGTCTAATGCGCCCTGACCGACGTCAGCCATATACTTTGGTATTCGGGCCGACTGGACAGCGGACTACCCAATAGTTAGGACTGCAGCAATGTGGATCCTCGAACATCTACATTTATGGTAGGTACAAAACTGTACTTTTTCACTTCTGATCCTGCATATATCATCCTAATCAAATGTGTGTGTGTGTCTGTGTGTGTGTCTGTGTGTGTGTCTGTGTGTGTGTCTGTGTGTGTGTCTGTGTGTGTCTGTGTGTGTGTCTGTGTGTGTCTGTGTGTGTCTGTGTGTGTGTCTGTGTGTGTGTCTGTGTGTGTGTCTGTGTGTGTGTCTGTGTGTGTGTCTGTGTGTGTGTCTGTGTGTGTGTGTCTGTGTGTGTGTCTGTGTGTGTGTCTGTGTGTGTGTGTCTGTGTGTGTGTCTGTGTGTGTGTCTGTGTGTGTCTGTGTGTGTGTGTGTGTGTGTTTTTTTTTTTTCAGGAAATGCAAATACTTCCATTGCCCTGCTCAGTCCCAGCTTACTCTGTGAAATGCTTTCTATGCATCAGGACCCACCGACAACAGTATTTTCTTACATTCTGCTTCCCTTTGGATCATCTGTGTTCTGTTAATATTGTCAAATGTTTTCCTCCAAAACCACATTGATTCAGATCTTTCAGATTTGGCATTACTTTTGCCATTCTTTCAGTCATTATAGACACGAACACGTTTCATAACCCTGGTTTAGTGTTGACCCTCTTTAGGTATTACGGCTACCACTGCTTTCTTCCAGGATGTAGGTACTTCTCCTCTTAAAATACAGTTAAACAAAAATTTCCAGTTCTTTGTCAGTTTTTTTCTCTCTTAGCTTCCAAACATCCACAGGAATAGTATCTATTCCTCGGGACTTTCTATACATCGTAAATTTTATCTCCTATTGTCCTAACAGTTGGTAATTGAGCCTCATGTACCTCTAAGCGTGGCACATTTAATGCTTCTATAAACATTTCCATTTGTATCTTTTCTTGATTTTAATAGTTCTCCGCTTTATACCAACTTTCATAATATTTCTAATATCTCTACAGATCCCATGCTACCTTCCTTGTTATATGCTCCCTAATCTTGGAGACAGCCCTTTCTACTTTCTGTTGCCTGAAAAACAGTTGCTTAACAGCAGTCTTTCTAAACTTGTGTATATTGTCAAGGTAATCCCTTAGTATTCTGCATTTGATCCGTCTCTTGTCCTGTGTATTGTTTACAATACTCCAGTTGTCAGTCCCTCCAAATAATTCTTTTTACTTCTTAACCATGTATACCTTTTATTTCCATGGCATAAACCCCACCTCATTTTTATCCCACTCTCTAGCTGTATTTTCAGAAGTAATTTCTAAGCTCTCAACTAGCTCATGAATAATCTCACTACCCATTCCGTAAATTCCACTTTTCAACAGATAGATGGGAAAGCACCAGTATCTAATTTTATTTCATTAACCTGTTTTGTTTTCATTATTATTGGCACATGATCTGAAATGGTTGTTGGGTGTGTATCAAGACCTTCAATTAAATGCACATGTTCTTGTGAAGTGTAAATTCTGTCTAGCCTAGCCCAGCTTTTATATCTTGGAGAATAACATGTAAATTCACCCTGAAGTCCTATTACTGAATTCACATCTTCCATGTCAAATATTTTCATAAATTTCTTCAACAATCTACCCTTCTTTGTTGCACTGTTCCTTCTGGGCCCCCCAAGACACATCTTCACTGCTGCAAATCAAATTCCAGTCCCAACCTGTAAGTAAATAAATATTTCTTGCTGAAAACTGATTTAAGAAAAGTCTGAGAGAAGTAAACTCCATTATGGCAGTTTAAGGTGGAATATAAGTGCATGCCAGTGTAATCCTCCTCCCTTGCCAGTAGCCCCTTAGCAGTACAAATCTGCCGTTATTATCTCTTTAATCACTATTGGAGCTCATCTTGCAGTTAATAGAAGTACTTCTGTTTTCCTCTGTCCCATATATTTCGCTGAATGACCATCCTGAAACTGGCAGCCACACTCGGACTTGACTTAACGTAAAAGAAAGCTTATCTATGCTAAGATGCATGGTGTACCTGTGCTTATATCAAGTGCTGACTGATTTTGTCTTATCTTTATAGCTCTCCCAGCTGGGAAAACCCCTGAATGCTTTCAGAGAACATCTCCTAGCCAGTTTCTCTTTCTTTTTCTTTCCCAGTCATTTGTGCCCCACCAGACTGTAACCAATTTCTCTTTATCAGATTGTTTACATGGAGACATGAGGGCCAGATAACAGAATTGCTAGTAACCATACATTCACTTGCTAGAAAAAAGCGTGATAATATTCAGTATTCTTTTTTTCATTTATTTACTTTGTCTTAAAACTTGGTACTAAATCTAAGGTCCTTTATCCAGTCATTCTTCCATGCACGAATGAGAAAAAGCACAGTTAATTTTTCCTTTGTCATGCTCTTTTAACTATTTTAACATTGTAGTGCCTGCATTTCTAAAAACTGAACAAGAAGAGAGAGAGAGAAGGGGAAAAACAGCAGAGTTACTGGTTTTATTACTGTTCATTTCCATCTCCCATATTGTATCTCTGCTTCATTTCCAATGTACTCTCGATTCTTCTAGTCAACTCGCATGCTCCCTTGCTTCCCTCCAACGATTTTCATTGAAATAGTGGAAAACATTTCACAAGCATAATCTTTCTGTGGTCTTTATTACTAGAAGAACAAGAGTCTATGTTTCACAGCTCACTTTTTGTTGGGCACACTTTAGTATTCCCTCCTTACTTAGCGTGTACTTCATCAAAAATGACTCCAGGGAAGAATACCTTGAAGGTAGCTGGGTACAGCAGTTTGAATCTCATACCTGCATCTTGATATTCCCTGAATAGTGGAGTGAATTTACTTCTCTTCTGCCTGGTGTACAATGAGTAATCCATTCTCCACAAACACTGCTGTCTCCCACTTTTAGTATTTTGTCTTTCTGCCACAGTTTTGTCAGAATCCACTCCTGCTGCTGCTAGGAATGCATCTTTACTATTAAAAGTCTAGGTTGCTTTCTCAGTCAGGTTTGGAGCATACACACAATGTACGCTTTCAACTAACAGTACCTGCTGTGGAATACCAGTCCAGATGCTTATTTGTGCTTTCATAAAATTAATGCAGTCTGTTATTCCAGCTTCTTTGGCATAGCCGAAAATCTCATGTCTTCCTGAACAGCTGCAGAACATTCTCCAGTCAATGTTTCTTCCTCATGTTTTGTAGATGATTTTTTCCAGTTGCTCTGCATTTCTTTTTCCTGGAGTCCAGGCGGTGCACTTTACTATCCAGTTACTGAAATTTACCTGTAAACACAAGTGTACTGGCTTTCTCCGAGTTTCTGTTTTCACACTGGGAGAGCTAGAGTAAAGCTATTACTCATTGTGTAGCCATCTTGGAAGTCTCAATGTTGTCCACCCTTGATCTCCTTTACAGTCCTTCCCCCATTTCCTCTGTTTTTGAGGTTCATTCAGAAAGCCATTCTTGACATGGGCAGTTTTGAACTTCAGAAAAATGTGGCATCTCCTGCCGAGACTATATGTTTTGGAGAAATTTCACAGTTGATGCAGTTGGCTCGCTTATCATGCAGACTCAACACTTGCCTAAACTAGATTTATGTTTAACAAGAAAGTTTATCAAACTACACCAATGTACGAAAAAATAAACTTTACTATTGTAGCTCTTCGTGGTTTACCTGTACAAATATTTTTTTGCTTGGAGGTTTCCATCAGTAGGTTTTTGTAACTGTGTGTGTGTGTATGTTTGCCCATGCATGCATGCATGCATGCAATGTATTTTTGTGCTGTAGATTGTATATGATTTTTTTTCTGTTTTTTTTTTTTTTGTGGAGCGTTTGTCCTCAGGCATGCCCTAAAAAATATGTATAACTTCCTTATGGACGTTGATGGTAAACAGAAATTAAAAAGCAAATATTTTGTTTCTGAAGCTGGTTTCATGGCTTCTCCACTTCTATTCATAGCTAGAAGCAATGCCTGTTCCGCCGCAGTGATCGCCACCTCCTCTCATCTTCTAAGAGACCATCCACTCAGCAAACTTGTTATAGGAAGTTAATAAGCTATTGGTCCTGAGGCCCTTACAAGCCCAGCCAAGAATTTGGCCCATGTTCTGACAAGTCAGCATCTGATGCCCATGTCTAGCAGGGACACTGGTGGAATCCCAGGGGTGTATTTTCTGTTCTCCATCCAGTTTTCCAGGTTGCACTTAAAGGAGAGTACCTCATTATCCCTTTTTATGTGGAGAGGAAGTCTAATCTACAGAAGGGGGAGTCTCTGGGACAGAAATCTGCCCCAAGTCCTGTTTGTCACAGACTTGGTTGAGGTAGCGAATGCGGGTTACTCTAGTGGAGCTTGACTTGCAGATATGCAGCAAGTCCCATCAAGGCGGGGTCTAAGATTGCTTTATATGACTGACCGAGGTCACCTCTGAGGAGTCTTTGAGACTGAGTAGAGGAACATGGCTTTTAGCCTGTCTGTATAGGGTAGATGTTTGAGGCCCTGTTGAAGCAAGCAGACCACCTTCCCTTTGGGCATCTAGCAAAACAAGTTTCTGCTTTTTATATACATCCCTTTTCTTGACTGGTTTAATCCCACTAGAGTACTGGCCTCTTCACAGGGGAGATCCTAGGTGGTATTTATACTACTAGGGCAAATTTGGCCAGGGCATTGGGGAACCTCCCCATCTCTTTGGAGCTGCTAGATGGTTCTGTAGGGCACCTACAACAGGAGCCCTCCAAGGGAAGCGGCAACATGGAGGAGGAGAGAAAAGCTAAGGAAAGTTTGGAGGTTGAAATTTAAAAAATTGTCAGGTTTATTCAATATGGAACTCCAGAATGTAAACCTAGACTCCTGTATCGTGGGTTTTACAAATGAACAGCAATTAGATGTCTCTGTGGAGAAGGAAGTAAGCGAGTCTGTTGAACTGTCACAGATAACAGAACTGGCGTCAGGAGGGTTTACAGATCGTTGTCTGTTAAAAATCATGCAGGATGATCCAGGTGACAGTTATGTGGAAAAAACATAATGATGTTGCAGGGAATGCAGCAGTTATGAGCAGTGACAGAAAGTAAAGGATGAAAGCAATAACAAACTGATGTCATGTTTTGTGGCAGCAGATAATGCAGTAATTAAAACATATGCAACTGTGACAGCAGGCAAAAACGGAGAGCAGCAAATGCTAAGTAAAACTTTAAAAAAAAAATGGCAGACTAAGAACAAAAATAACCCTAATAGTTACATATGGGATACTTTTGGTAAGTGTTCCTGCTCAAGAAATTCAGTCTTTTATACATATAGGGATAAAAACTTTTTTTTGTGACTTAAAATTTGAAACTGATGAAATTTCCGGAACTTGCAACAAAAAAGAGGACATTTCTCCTTGGAACAGCTGTTTTCTGGAAAACAAAAAAACGTAAAAATACTAGATGTAACTTTTGGAAGGTTAACTGTTGCGGATGTGAGGTGGTGAGAATATGTTTATAGAATTATAGCATTATATGCATGTATAACTAGCAAAGAAAGAAAATCTGTTTCATCCAATATTGGACAATGTGGTAGTTAACATGAACAAGTATAATTGCACGGGACTTAAAATGTGATTTAAGGTGACAGTGTTAAAATAAAGGGAATGATGCAAAAATGTTCAGTAAGTGATGATAAAATGTGGTAAATTAGCTGTGTGGATAAAATGTGGTAAATTAGCTGTGTGGAACAAAATGAATGGACACGTAGAAGGGGGCAATTGGATCTGAAATTGATAATTCAAAATGAGACTATGCTTTACAGGATGGTAAGAAGTATGGAATAGGTAATAGAATTAGGAGAGTGTGTGTCAGCATATCAGAGTAATAGTGAGGTATGTTGGTGAATGGGTGGCTGAGTAAAGAAATATGCATTAAGTGTGGCATAAGACAAGGGTGTCCCATGAGTGCAATGCTGTTTTTACATTGTTAATGAATACAGTAGTGAGTGAAGTAGGTTATAAAATGAAGGGTGATAGATATGTGATGGAGAAGGAGATAGTGATTCCAGTAGTTTTATAAGAAGACAATATAGTTTAAGAACAAAGTATGGATAAGTGAAGTGTTGGTTTGTCTGAATGGATGTTTTAGAGTAAATGGGAATGCACATGAATGAAGAAAAGTTAGGGTTTGGGTGATAAAAGTGTGTGTTTTTCAATGAATGAAGTCTTTCCTATGGGAAAATTTATGTTATGATACAGTGGGAGGGTTTGATAAAAGAAATGAAAGAAGTGTGCCTCCTCTACAGTTTGTATAGATTAGCATTCAGGAAAAAGGTTTATCTGGTGAATTCTTTTTATTAATGGGAGAAAAATAGCATGTATGTCAAATGTTTTATATGATCCCAGGAAAAAAAAGGGAATAGTGCAAGTGGTATTTTCTTTCATATAAGGTTCAAGATAAACCCATTTGAAAGGTTATGTTGTATATGAGTGAAGATGAAGGGGGGGAGGTTGGGGGTTACTAAGTCAGTTTGTTCTGGTTCTTTAAACTTGTATAGAGTATTAAAGTAGGTCGAAGAGAACGAGAAGTTAACAATGAAAATGTTTTAAAAGTACAAACATTTCTGAGAGAGAAGGATTAGAAAATAAGGAAATAAATTAAAAATAATATGGAAAATGAAAGTTGATCTAGAGAAAGCTAGAAGGATGCGGTATAATAATGTAATGGAACAATTAAGTCCATAGGAAAATGTACCAGAAGAAATTGGTCAATTCATGGTAGCTGTAAGAATCAATCAGAAGTTGTTAGAATTGGGAAGAGAGATTGGATAAGCGTTTCTATCGGAGGGTATATGTATGTCTCCCAAATATGCAACAAAATCTAGAAGATTTAGAATTTTTGCTTGGAAATTTTTACTTGGGGTATAAAAATATCTGTATAGACTCCAGAGACTTTTTCCTCAGGTAGACAGCAAATGTTGGAGGTGCGACAGGGAATAAAGGGATACTTAAACATATTTTTTGTGAGTGCGGTGGGTTGGTGGGCTGGATGCACTGTCAGAGATGCTGGGTGGGTGGATTGGTGTGAATAGGGAGATAATTCTTTTTGAGCTGATACAGAATCGGAATTGCCTAGATATGGTAAGCCCTTGTGTTTCTAATTATGGTGGCTGCCGAAAAAGCAATTACTAGAAAATGGAAATAGATACTTCTGACATAGTTGGTTTAGATTTTGAATATAGTAGCATAGGAAAACAACAGGGATTGAGATCTTTAGAAAAGATTAGGAGCAAACTACATAAGAAAAAAATGGAATTGTGAGCAAACTACATAAGAAAAAAATGGAATTGTGGGAACAAATACATACAGGGGAGGAATGAGGTTTAAGAGGGCAAGACTTAAATGAGCTATGTAATGTCTGAGTGAAAATCATTAGGTAGATTATAAGCGATAAGAAAAACAGATAATCCCAACGAACGACCAGGTCACACCAACTTTATTTTCAACAAAATAATCAGATGACTAAGCGCTTTCACCATTCATTTGGCTTCTTCAGAGTCATTGGATAGTACACCAGCTATCACTTAATAACTCAATCAAGTAATTAGCCAATCATAGAAGTGCAGGTTAAAATGTAATCAAAAAAGTATATAAAAATGCAAATGCATAACCATTCCTAAAGTCCACTAATAAATTGTATGTATAAACTACACGGTCCCTCTTTGTCTCCATAAACAATACCAAACGGAAAGATTTTCAATAAAATATCAAAAGTATAAAACAACTTACAATAAATGTCTTATTCATGAAAACCAAGTGTTGACAACCAAAGTCGTCAAAGAACAATGTTAAAAAAAATCATCATCGGAACAACCAGTGTAGAAATCATATAAAAAACATATAGGACCCAACCACAATAGGCAGTAGGGGCCAAAAAAGACAACTAAACAACATTGGATCTCTGTTTGTTTTAAAACTGAGATAAATGAAGTACCTTCATTTAGTCCAGGTGGATGCATGGCATTGAGCCTAAGTTGCCACCTGAATTCCTTGTTTTCAACTAAAAGCCTGTCATCCCCACCCCTTATGTTAGGTGCCACTCTATCAATAACCAAGAAAATAAACTTCTTAAAATGAGTGCAAACGGTACTGTGGCCATATAGTGCATTGTGTATGTCCTTATTTTTAATTGCTCTCAGATGTTCACCAATTCTGTCTTTAAGCCTGCGTACTGTTTCTGCCCACATAAAAGGCAGAACAGCTGACACATGTAGCCACATATACCAACATCGTGGTATTGCAGCTACATCTGCCCGGGCATGAAAAAGCGTAGTTGTGTCCATGTATTGCCTCAAAGGGCCCATCATTAATGTAATGACAATATCTACATGCCCCACACTTAAACATTAGGGATTTGTGCCATCTATAGTTATTTTCCAATATATTTTTGATGTTTCTCCTCCTACTGAATACAACCTTCAGCTGAGATTCCATTTTTTTCTTACTATGTTCATCAAAACATACCTCCCATGTTCTTTTAATTACTTCCAACGAGAGATGAGCTCAGAAAGTTGTATTTCAAAACAAATACATCAGGGTTGTCCCTTTTGCACACTCGTACTGTATTAATGCCTGATGTCAAAATAGGGGGCAAAAACCGTGGATCTTTTTTGCACAACCTCCCACTTTGTACCCACATGAAGTTTTAAAGGGTACCCTCTCTCCAAAAACATCCCCACAAGAAGATAAATTCCCTGCGAGAATGTTAGTTTCATTATCACTGACAAGCCTCGACAACCTCACCATCTGCCCTTTAGTAATACTTTTTCTCTGATGGTAAGGGTGGCAGCTGTTGAAATGAAGTAAAGAATTTAAGTGTGTTTTATTTTTCCTGTGAATGTTACTCTGCAGACCTGTATCGGTGTTCATCAAGTGAATATCCAGGAAATCCATTTCAGACACGTGCCAGGTGTATATAAATTTAAGAAAGGTAGTTGTGGTGTTCAAGTACTTTACAAACGTTTTTGCTTCCTGTTCGCTTCCTTTCCACAGAATCAAAATATCATCAAGGAAGCGATTTATAGAGCAAGATCTTTTCCATAAAAACTGTAGGAAAGATCTGTGCACCTTCCCAATATAACAAAACTAAGTTTGCATAAACGGGGGCGCATTTTGCCCCCATAGCTACCCCAGCAATTTGGTGAAACACTTCACCCTCAAAGCTTATGTAGTTGTTCTTCACAACCATTTCCATAAGTTCTACCAGTGCACTTATTTTAGTTTTGTCAATCTTGTCACTGGTAAGCAAAGACTCTTTAAAGTAGGCTAACCCTACATCATGTGGAATGATTTAAACAAATTGACCACTTCAATAATAAGAAAGGAATATTGAATTGAAGTGTCGATCTGATGTTCGTGTTTCACTGTTGCAGTCATGACTGTAGGGTTCTCCCCTGCCGACAGGCAGTCCTCAGTCGGCCAAAATCCCAAAGTCTGGGTCCGGCGTCGGCCAGAATCCCAAAGTCTGGGTCCGGCATCGGCTGTTCAATCATGCTCCCTGACATCAGAGCGCCAGGAGTACAAAGCTGACAGCCGACGCCATGTTCTCCCGTCTTTCTTGCCATGCGGTGATAGCAGTTCGCAAGTGCCGGTCGGCTGACTCCTGACAATCTTTTCTGAACAAACTTCAGTCTGAAGACTGACTTCTACTCAAAGCTAAGTACCCCGTTGGGGAAACTTTTTTTCTTACTCCAGTCCAATGTCAGAAAAAGTTAATAATTGTATTTCATGTGGGAAGCAAATACCTCATAAGGATTTTCATTCTTACTGCATTCCTTGCTTAGGCCCTGACCATGACGTAGCTAGTTGTCGGTTTTGTGCTAGATTCAATCAACGTACAATTAAACGAAGGTGCGATTTTGCATTTCATTACTTCGGTAGGCGTTTTAATTACAAAATGTCGGATACGGTTCCGGCTACCGGAGTTCACAAACGACGCAAGGATAAGGACAGGCCTCCGAGGTCCAAATCTGACGATATCGCACAAGCAGAGCCAGCTTCAGGTTCGTCGTCAGTGAGGCGCTTTTGCAGCCCCTGTCATCGGCCATTTCAGAACCGATGGCCGAAACGGACTCCCACGAGGAGCCAACTAGGCCTTTGAATATTTCTATTGCAGGACCTTTGGAAATGCTCCTTCGGATGGGTCCGGAACCGCTGTGCAGGTACCGGCTTCCGAAGGGGTTTTCAGGCCTACTCAGCTTCTAATAAAGGCAAAGACTCCTTCCAAATCAAACACTGCAACACAGGCCTCTTCTGATCCGGCTCCCAAGTCACAGAAACAGTTACTTAATATGGCGGAGGGTTTACTTACTATGATTAGGGGTTCACATCCCCCTCCAGATAAAAGGCCAAGGCAGGAAGTTTATTATGACTCCTCTGATCAGGCTTCTGTTTCTTCAGTTTCTTCTTCTGACCAGGAATATTCTTTCCCTCCTTATGAGGATTCTGATGCTGAGGAATCCATTCCTTCAGCTTCTACCCCTGAGGATTTCTCTTTTGGGGAAACTTTGCATGAAATGAGGGAACATTTCCACTGGGAAGGACAGGAGTATTCGGAATCTAAGAAAAGACTAAGGGATTTTCTTCTTCTTCCCCAACATAGACCCCTGGCTGTTCCTCCTATTTTGGATATTGTGGATGATGCTTTTTCGGAGGCTAACTTAACCCCTGACTCTCTTCCTCCTGCTCCTGTTAAGCCTGACAGATATTACAGGGTTCCTGATTCCCACCAGTTTTTATACAAGAACCCTACTGCTGACCCTGAAACCATTTCTCAGGGTCCTAAGGGAGTTAAGGCCGCTTCTGCTAAAAACCCCATTCCCACTGAGAAGGATTCTAGATCTTTAGAAAGATGGGGCAAAAAAGTGTACACTTCTGCTACTTTATCTATTAGGGCTTTAAACTGTCAGTTTCATATGCTGAAATACCAGCAATTTCTCTTGTCTGTTTTAAAACAAAAGTTTACTTCCATTTCCGTCTGTGCAGACGATAAGGAATTACATGACTTAATGCATGCCACTGAACAAGTTGGGAAGCATGGTTTACACTGTGGATTTGATGCCTTGGAGGCTTCTTGTAGGGCTGCTGCCTCTGGCACAGTAATTAGAAGGCATGCATGGTTAAAGGAACAAAATTTGCCAGAACAAGTAAAAACTAAATTATTGGATGCTCCTGTTCAGCATAATGTTTTGTTTGGTTCTAAAGGTGAAGAGGTGATTAAAAAGATGGAGGACCAGGTGAAATCCATGCAAACAGTTAAAGATTTCTTACAAGTACAGCCACCCAGATTTAGCAGGAATTGGCCTACGAAAAATTGGTCCTTTCCCAATTCAGACAGGCCTCAGAGGGGTAGATACAGACGCTCCCGAGAAAGGCCTCAAACACAAGCCTCTTATAGACCAAGATAGTGGACTGCTTCCACCCCTAGGGGAGGAGAGGACAGGTCACAAACTCATAGGAAACAGACTCAATGAACTCCCTCTGTTGGGCTGCAGGAACTTCTTGCCTGGAAGCCCCTCTCGGAGGAAAACTTTCTCTTTTTCACCGAAATTGGACTCGTATAACCCAAGACAAGTGGGTTCTGGATGTGGTTTCAAGAGGTTACAGATTCCATTTTCATACCCTACCAAGGCCAAGCGGATGGCCAGATCTTCCAAAACATCAATGGACAGAGGCCTTAAACCAGATGGAAGCTCTTTTGGCTATGAAAGCCATAGAACTAGTTCCACTTTCAGAGATGGGACAAGGTTTTTACTCAAGGCTCTTTCTAGTCCCCAGGAAGCAAAATTCATGGAGACCCATTCTGGATCTGTCAGTCTTGAACACCTTTCTAGAGATTCCGAAATTCAAGATGCTTACTCTACAGCAACTACTTCCAATGCTGTCCAAAAATGCATGGATGGTAACTTTGGATTTAAAGGAGGCATATTTACACATTCCCATCAGGCAGGAACGCAGAAAATACCTCAGGTTCAAGGCCGGATTGAGGCACTTTCAGTTCTCTGCGCTGCCCTTTGGATTGTCTACTGCGCCCAGGGTCTTCACCAAATGCCTGGCTCCAGTAGTAGCTTACTGCAGACTCAAGGGAATTCAAATTTACCCTTATCTGGACGACTGTCTTATTCAGGCAAGACAGCAAGGCGGTCTTACTCCAGCATCTACAGTTTGTTCAGGATCTTCTCAAGTTCCTGGGATTCACTGTAAACATAAAAAAGTCAACTTTGACACCCTCGCAACAAATAATTTTTCTGGGCGCTTCTTTAAACACAACAACCCAGATGGCATTTCTGACATACGAAAAACAGTTTCAGCTGGCTTCAACTTTCAAAACCTTGGCAACTTTAACTCCGCTATCTGCAAGGAGATTCCTGCAGGCTTTGGGTTACATGGCCTCCTGCATCCTTCTCGTACCATATGCAAGACTACACGAGGAAAATACAGTGGTACCTAAAAAGTGTATGGTCTCAGCATTACCACAGTTTAGACATACTGATCTCCGTCCTGCCTTGTCTTCAAAAGGAATTCCTTTGGTGGTCCAAGGCATGTACTCTAAACAAAGAAAAACCCTTTTGTCTGCCTCCTGCCACTCGGATACTAACCACGGACGCCTCGGATTATGCATGGGGAGCCCATTTTCAGGGCAACTGTCTGCAGGGCCTTTGGACAAAGGATCAGAAGCACCTGCATATCGATTTAAAGGAAATGTTAGCCGTTCAGAAAGCTCTAATGGCCTTCAGGAATCTTCTACAACCAGGACAACTACTGATAAGGACAGAACACCACAGTTATGTGGCACATAAACAAGCAAGGGGGATCTCATTCCTACCCCCTTTGCAGACTAGCCATGGATCTATGCAACACAGCTCTAGCTTGCAATCTGGACCTTCAAGCTCAGTTTCTACCAGGGAAGCAAAACTTCCTGGCAGACAGTTTGAGCACAAACCTTTCGGATCCACACGAGTGGATGCTGGACACCGAAATATTCAGGATGATAACAGCAGTCTGAGGATGCCCTCACATAGACCTCTTTGCATCCCATCTCAGTCATCAACTACAGAATTTTTGCACCAGGACTTTCCACCAACAAGCTTGGAAAGTGGATGCACTATCATTCAGTTGGAGAAACCTCTCGGGATATGCCTTTCCGCCTCTTCCTCTTCTTCCACAGGTATTATTAAAGATCAAACAGGATAAGCCCAAGATGATAATCTTGCTGGCCCCAAATTGGCCTCGACAGTTTTGGTACCCTACTCTGAAAAACCTATGTCTGGAGCCCCCTTGGGTTTTACCACCGACTCCGAACCTTCTGTCCCAACATCAGGGTCAGGTTCTACACTCCCATGTCAGAACTCTCAGCTTGGCGGCCTGGTTAATCCAGGGTCTTCGATTCCTTCTCTCCTACCCAAGCAGTTTATGGATGTCATTTTAGAAGCCAGACATCCTAGCACTAGAAAATCTTATGCAGGAAAATGGAAAAGATTTTGTTCCTGGATGCAGGCTCAGGATTCTGATCCTCTTCTTCCTAACATTCCTTTGATTTTACTTTACCTGACAGATCTCTTACATAAGGGTCTCTCTTTCTCTTCCATTAAGATACATGCCTCTGCTATTTCCGCTCATTATAATACAGACCCTCCAATCTTTTCCCACCAGCTCATGGGACAGTTTCTCAGAGGTGCTAAGAACTTAAGACCTCCTAGATCTCCTCCCATTCCTGCTTGGGATCTCAACTATGTTTTGGAAAAGCTCACCTTGCCTCCTTTTGAGCCTGCTGCCTCCTTCTGACATCAAGTTTTTATCTTGGAAAACAGCCATCCTGTTAGCTCTGACCTCTGCCAGGAGAGTTTCAGAGTTGCAAGCTCTTATGGCTGTGGAACCTTGTATTATTTTTTATCAAGACAGGGTGTCTTTGAGGACCAATCCTACATTCATGCCTAAGGTGGTTTCCAAAGTGGCTTTAAATCAAACTATCCACTTGCCAACTTTTTTCCCCACTCCCCAAAATAAAGGGGAAAGGATCTTACATTCCTTGGATGTACACAGACAACTACGTTTTTACCTGGACAGAACCAAGGACATCAGAAAATCAGAGCAATTGTTTGTTTCTTATGCTTCAAGTTCCCAAGGTAAAGCCATTTCAAAACGGACCATTTCTAAATGGATTGCTCATGGAATCAGATTTTGTTATTCACACCATGGAAAGCAAATTCCAGGGAGTATACGGACTCATTCCACCAGAGCTGCTGCCACTTCAGCTGCCTTCCTCAGGGGAGTTCCTACCAAAGACATTTTGGAAGCTGCAACTTGGAGCTCAGTGCATACTTTTTCAAAGCACTACAATCTACCTCTCTACTCTAAGTCTAGGGCAGGCTTTGCTTCTGCAGTCTTGCAGGGCCTTTTAGCCGCCCCTTCTACTTTATGACCACCTTCCTTTCATTCTGCTTTGGGATTCTACCCTACAGTCATGACTGCAACAGTGAAACACGATGAACATAGTACAGTTGTGTACACTTACCATGAATGTAGATGTTAGAGTGTCTTCACTGTTGCAGTCTGGGTTTCCCTCCCTCCTCTCCCCTCTTATTTTTACTTTTGTGTGGTTCCTTTTTTCACCACTCGTCTGAGGTGTATTTGCAAAGGATATGGGACCTTACTCATTTTGGGACTCCTGACATCTGGGGCAAGAAAAACTGGAGAACATGGCGTCAGCTGTCAGCTTTGTACTCCTGGTGCTCTGATGTCAGGGAGCATGGTTGAACAGCCGATGCTGGACCCAGACTTTGGGATTCTGGCCGACCGAGGACTGCCTGCCGGCAGGGGAGAACCCTACAGTCATGACTGCAGCAGTGAAGACACTCTAACATCTACATTCATGGTAAGTGTACACAACTGTATTTTTCAAATGCTCTAAACAATGCCGTGAGGCTCTTAATATATGTTTAACCCCATTAACCGCACTCTGGGATCCTGCGTCCACAAATGCTGCCAGTGGTTCTGTCTTCGAACAATGGCTGCCACTCTAAGTCTAAAAGGCGGATTGTTAACATCTTTTTGGATTTTGGGAATCCCAAAGATGACCGGTATAGTGGGGTGTTCCACCGTCAAAAAATTTATTTCATTTTCATCAACAACTCCTTGATGGAGTGCATCAGATAAATACAGGTAAACTCCAGTGTAGGCCCTGTTGATTTCACTTCTAGATACTTTGAATGACACTACAACATACAAAAGGGTATCATGCATTTTAGATACATAATCAACAACACCCCCACCCTTGTCTGGCTTCATAATTCTATGTTATTGGCCAGATTGGACAGGGTTTGTTTCTCCTCATAATTAAGGTTATCCTGATTCACATGATAGTTTTTGTTTTGGATTAACCTCTTAAATTCTTTTTCACACATTCATTCAAACATTAACACATCCCTGTTATTCGGGGGGGGGGGGGGGGATAAACAAGCTCTTTCTTTTCAAGGTCACAGTTGTATTTGTACTTGTAAAATTATGTTCACAAAAGTACATCCTCAAATTCGGTTGTCTTTTGTGTATACTTTTAAGCTAGTGAGTACATCAGCTACATCCAAGTTAAATGATGGCACAAATGTAGTTCCTTTGCTAAGTAGTTTAAAATGTACCTCCAGTATGTTAAGATTACTAAAATTGTAAATACAAAAACCATTATTCATAATCACATCACGCATCATGCCATCAGAATACTCTGGCAGAATTTTCCAAAAGACCAACATCAGAGGTATCAAATAGAGAACAAGAATCATTTAAGTCAATTAGTATCTGTTCATCGGTCGTTGATACCTCATGTTGTAAAAGTTCCTGTGTTGGTTGTGGCCGTTATGTTGGTTCCAAGAACCCCCTTTCCCGTTTGTTCTTTAACCTTTCCGACCTCCTCAATGGAAGTTGTTGGTCTAAAAAACTGTCTCTATTATCATGGTTAGTATTAGAATTATTGTCATCATTGTCAAGTTGTCAGTCACTATTATTGCATAATTGATCTCTCATAGCATAGTTGTCCGTATGAGTAACCTTTGCCAACCCTGTCGGATAAACACAATTATTCTTGTAGTCAATTTGATCTCTTGCTAGCTTTTTACTTTTCCCCTTGCATTGTTCTTTACAAAATCATCCAAGTTTTTAAGTAGTTTCTGATAATTGTCTAAATGTTGGGGAAACGACAAGTTATTAACATTGTTGGCATCTAAGACAGTAATTTCTTTTTCTAAGTCTGCCAACTTACTTTGGTTGTTCCTGATGTTAATATCCAGCAATTCTAGTCCTGTTTTTTGAACAAATCAGTTAATTTGTGATAAGCACCAGTGTCCTTTGCAATACCAAAAAGTAGCTTCCAAATCCTCAAACCTTTTGGCACTTGGTTAAGCTCCAAAGATTTGCTGAGGAAAGCGTTATCAAGTTGTAAGGCTCTGAATTTTGTACAGAGGTCTTCGAAATTGTTTAGTTGTTTATTCAATGTAGGCCTACCTTCCACCCTCGAGATAGGTTTTGAAAAACTAAACTCTGGCATCCGGAGCCATTCTTTAATATCAGACCCTCGCGATGATTTCCTTACATAGTAAGGAAAAACTGGGATCAGACAAAGGTTGTATTCAGTAGGGGGAGAAACATCAAAAATATACTGGAAAATAACAACTCTAGATGGCACAAATCCCTAATGTTTAAGTGTGGGGCATGTAGATATTGCCTTACATTAATGATGGGCCCTATGTAACAATACATGGACATGACTATACTCTTTTATGCCCGGGCAGATGTAGCTGCAATACCACAATGTTGGTATATGTGGCTACATATGTCAGTTGTTGCCTCACAGCAAGAGGTTCTCCCGTTTAAATTCTCGGCTGGAGCACTTTCTGTGTGGAGTCTGCATGTCCTCCCAGTGGATGAGTGGTGTTCAAAAGACATGCATAGGGTTTGCCTTCATTGAAGGTTGGGCATCGAACTGGCACCTCGGCACCATAAAAATCTACTGTCAATCATTAGCGGGACCGGAGTTCTGCTGTGGCGACCCCTAACCGGGAAAAGCCGAAAGAAGAACATTGTAAGCTGTTTTATACTTTTGATATTTTATTGAAAATCTTTCCGGTTGGTATTGTTTGAGACCGAGCGATCCTGTAGTTTATGCATACATTTATTAGTGGACTTTAGGAATTATGTATTTGCATTTCTGTATACATATATATTTTATGCACTTTTTTATTTGATGACATTTTCACCTGCACTTCTATGATTGGCTAATTACTTGATTGATTGAGTTCTATAACTGATGGATGTCCTTCATGGATGCATCTGCAGTCATAACAACTGGGTTGTCCTGTCGTCAGGCAGCCCTTCGGTCGGCCGGATTCCAAAGTCTGGGTCCGGCTTCGGCTGATGTCGCACTTCACTCGACGTCATCTCTGCTGGTCTTCGGGTATAAAGGCATCAGCCGACGCCATTTTCCTCAGTCTTTCTTGCCGCGTAGCGCCCGAAGCAGAAGCTGTTCGCAAGTGCCGGTCGGTCAGATCCAGAGGAATTCTCCTTTGGGGAAACCTTACATGCCATGAGAGAACATTTCCAATGGCAACAACAGGATTTCTCAGATTCCAGAAAAAGACTTAGGACTTTTCTGCACTTACCACAACATAGGCCCTTAGCTATACCTCCTGTCCTTTCTGTTGTGGACGATGCATTTAATGATGTCTGCACTGCACCTGATTCCTTACCTCCAGCCCCTGCCAAACCAGATAGATTTTACAGGGTGCCAGACACTCATCACCACCTATACAAGGCCCCACTGGCAGACCCCGAAACCATATCCCAGGGGCCTAAGGCAGTAGTCTCGACCACAGCAAAAAATCCTATTCCTTCTGAAAGGGAATCCAGGTCTTTAGACAGATGGGGCAAAAAAGTTTACACCTCTGCTACTCTCTCAGCTAGAGCTTTAAACTGTCAGTTTCACATGATACAATACCAAGAGTTTATGCTTGATCAGTTAACTAAAAAGATATCCTCTGATGACTCTATAGATAAGAAATATGTATTAGAAATGGTAAATAACATACAACAGGTTAGTAACCATTCTTTAAAATGTGGCTATGATGCACTGGAGGCTTCATTTAGATCAGCCATGACTGGCACAGTGATAAGAAGACATGCATGGTTGAAGGAACAGGCCTTACCGGATCCTGTTAAAGCTAAGTTATTAGATGCTCCTATGGATAAGGCCAGTTTGTTTGGTACACCTGCCCAGCAGGTAATGAAGAAAATGGAAGAAAAGGCAAAATCTGTACAAACGGTGAAAGATTTCTTACAGGTTCAGCCCACAAGGATTAGCAGGAACTGGTCTGCCAAAATTGGTCCTTTCCTGACTCCACAAGATCCCAAAGGGGCAGGAATAGACGTTCCAGAGGCAGAAATCAATCCAGAGGGGTGCCTACAGAGGACGACAGTGGCAAGGTAATAACAGAGGCACAGACACAGCCACTACCACTGCAACAGGACAATCACAATGACTTGACTCTAACTCCGCCTACCAGGGAACAAATAGCAGCACCATTAGGCGGAAAATTAGCCTTATTTTCGAAAAATTGGCACTATGTCACAAAAGACAAGTGGATTTTGCAAACCATAGACCAAGGTTACCGGTTCCACTTCCACACTTTACCAGTCAAAAGAGGAATGCCAAACCTGCCTCCAAATCAAAAAATAGAAGCTCTACAGCAGATAATGCAATTAACAAAGATGAGAGCTGTGGAAAGAGTACCAATAACAGAACAAGGCAAAGGATTCTACTCCAGACTATTCTTAGTTCCAAGAAAAGAAAAAAGTTGGAGACCTATTCTCGACCTGTCCATCTTAAACACATACATCATTGTCCCAAAATTCAAAATGCTGACCCTACAGCAACTTCTTCCCATGCTGGGCAAGGAGTGTTGGCTGGTAACTCTAGATCTCAAGGAGGCATACCTGCACGTCCCCATTCGACCAAATTGCAGAAGATACCTCAGATTTCTTGCAGGATCAGAGCATTATCAATTCTCAGCATTGCCCTTTGGCTTATCTACTGCACCCAGAGTATTCACAAAATGCCTGGCATCAGTAATCGCCCACTGCAGACTACAGGGAATCCAAATTTATCCATACCTGGACGACTGCCTGCTACAAGCGGACAACAAAAGCAAGCTGACAACAGATTTGCAAAGGGTCATTTACTTGCTACAAGCCCTGGGATACACAGTCAATTTTCAAAAGTCAAGACTGATACCATCCCAAACAAGGACATTCTTGGGCTGAATTGGACACAGTAAAACAAATGGCATTCCTAACTGCAGAAAAACAAAAGAACTCCCTCTTTACTTCTTGGCACTAACAAAACAGAACAAGCTAACAGCAAGAAAAGTTCTGCAGGCCTTGGGCTTCATGGCATCATGCATAATCTTGGTCCCACATGCCAGACTGCATATGAGAAAACTACAGTGGTACCTAAAGAATTTATGGTCCCAACACAGGCACAGCCTAGAAGCAGAAATACCACTAATCCCATGCCTAAAACAGGAGTTCCTATGGTGGGCTCAAGCATGCCAGACAAATCCAGGCCTACCCTTTCACAACCTTCGAGCAAGCCAAACCATCACAACAGACGCCTCAGACCTAGGATGGGGGGCTCACATGCTGGACAAATGTGTACAGGGATTGTGGACTCAGGACCAGCTACACCTGCACATCAACCAAAAAGAAATGCTGGCAGTAAAACTGGCAATCCAAAAATTCAGCCCATTTCTCAAAGAAGGCCATCTGATGATAAGGACAGAACACCACAGTCATGTGGTACATCAACAAACAGGGAGGCACTCATTCATACCCCCTATGCAGAATGACTTTGGACCTTTGGAACCTGGCACTCAGCTACAACATCCAGTTACAGGCAATGTTTGTACCGGGAAAGGAGAACACTCTAGCAGACATATTAAGCAGAACCACCTCGGATGCTCACGAATGGATGCTACACCCGGACATCTTCAAGACCATCACAAAGAAATGGGGAATGCCGCAGACAGATCTATTCGCTTCCCCTCTCAATCACCAGCTCAAAAAATTCTGCACAAGGACATTCCACCCGCTTGCATGGAAGGTGGATTCGCTCTCCTTCAGCTGGAAAGGTCTGACAGCATATGCATTCCCACCTCTTCCCTTGATACACAAGGTATTACTAAAAATCAAGGAGGAACGTCCAAGGATAATCCTGATAGCTCCGAACCGGCCAAGACAACACTGGTACCCATTGCTGAGGAGCATGTCTCGGGACAAAATGTGGGCAATACCCCTGATGCCTTTGATGTTAACTACAATTACAGCATCATGCATCCAAACCTAAAAACCTTGCAACTGACTGCATGGAACATCACATAGCAGCAACTAATCCAGATCTTTCCCAAAGGGTTAAAGACATTATCCTTGAAGCCCGCAGACCTTCAACAAGAAGGAACTATGCAGGAAAATGGAAAAGGTTTGTCATTTGGAGTGCTGAAAGAGGAAAAGACGTGTCGAATATAGATATTGCTAACATTCTGGAGTATTTGGCAGAGCTTCTACATACAGGCCTGTCCTATTCCTCCATCAAGATACATGCATCAGCTATTTCAGCAGAATACAGCTTTGATCCACCGGTCTTTTCACATCCTCTACTCAGGCAGTTCCTCAGAGGGATCAAGAATGTAAAACCTCCTAGGAAACCACCACTGCCAGCTTGGGACTTTGAACTTTGTGCTAGAAAAGTTGACACTCCCGCCTTTTGAACCAGCAGCAACAGCAGACCTACAGCATCTATCATGGAAAACTGCTTTCCTACTGGCAATAACCTCAGCAAGGAGGGTTTCTGAACTTCAGGCCCTAATGGCAGTACAACCCTTCCTAATCTTCCACCAAGATAGTGTCCATGAGAACTAATCCTACATTTATGCCTAAGGTGGTATCCAGAGTGTCTTTAAACCAGGCAATCCACCTACCTACCTTCTTCCCCAACCCACAAAACAGAGGGGAAAGAATGCTGCATACCTTGGATGTACATAGACAGCTACGCTACTACCTGGACAGAACCAAAAGTAACAGAAAAACTGACCAGCTTTTTGTAGCCTATGCAACAGGAAGAGAAGGAAAAGCAATTTCCAAACAGACAATCTCAAAATGGATAGGAAATTGCATACGATTCTGTTACTCCTTCCATGGAAAACCAATTCCACAGAACATAAGACCTCATTCCACAAGGGCAACAGCCACTACCACAGCCTTCTTACGAGGAGTGGCAACCAAGGACATTGAGGCGGCTACTTGGACCTCCGTGCATACATTTGCCAAGCATTATAATTTACCTCTGTATTCCAGATCCCGAGCAGGGTTTGCCACTGCTGTACTGCAAGGGATCCTTACCACACCATAATTTCTTCTTCCTCCTCCCCTAGTTGGCTATGGTATTCTACCCAGTTGTTATGACTGCAGATGCATCCATGAAGGACATAGTACAGTTTTGTACCTACCATAAATGTAGATGTCCGAACTGGATAGCATCTGCAGTCAGGATTACCTCCTCCTTCCCCTCTGTGGTACTCCTAGGGTATTTACCCCCCTAATAGCTAGCTGGTGGGGGGAGTCTCTTATGGTGTATTTGTTTGTATATATGTACATACATGCTTATTTCTTGTGTTTGCCTTCTATCTTTTTGGAAACATTGGCATTTATCCAAAATTTAGCCTTCCAAGAGGGCAACTGGCATCTGGGGCAAGAAACACTGAGGAAAATGGCGTCGGCTGACGCCTTTATACCCGAAGACCAGCAGAGATGACGTCGGGTGAAGTGCGACATCAGCCGAAGCCGGACCCAGACTTTGGAATCCGGCCGACCGAGGGGCTGCCTGACGACAGGACAACCCAGTTGTTATGACTGCAGATGCTATCCAGTTCGGACATCTACATTTATGGTAGGTACAAAACTGTACTTTTGTGTACTATCCAATGACTCTGAAGAAGCCAAATGAATGGCGAAAGTGCTTAGTCACTGGATTATTTTGTTGAAAATAAAGTTGGTGTGACCTGGTCGTTCATTGGGATTATCTGTTTTTCATATTCTCAGTTTATTTACCCTTTTGGGTTTGTTTGTTAGTCAGATTATCAGCGATGTATAATGTTTGCAGCTGGGAGTGAGTGTGTTCCTATGGTGTGTGTGATGTAAAATGCTTACAACTAGGATTGTGTTGGTGTGGTTCCTTTTCATTTTTATATAAATGTATGAATGCTTATGTTGTAAATGATGGTTTAATAAAGACGTTTCTTTAAAAAAAGGGGACAGGAATTGAATAATTTTATGTAATGTTGCTTAGGTTATATGATATATAGCAGTATATGTAAAGTATAATGTTAATGTAATTTAATACAATTTAATTACGTTTGTATAATTTTGCCTATGTCACAAGCGATAATTCAGTAAAGGTTCATAGGTAGTTACTACTGGCCCTAGGGCCTAGATAAGCCTAGCCAAAAAGGTACCCTGGCTTTCGCCACCCAAGAAAATTATTTTCCTGTGCCCCTGTCGAGCAGAGCCACAGAAGTGATCCCCGGGGTGAATTTCCCATCCAGTTATCAAGATTTTTCTTGAGTGCTAATGAGGAGCTTTGTTTGATATAGATAGGTAGGGAAGTCTCTGGGACAGGAATCTATCCCTCTAGCATGTTCTATTTATTGTATGTTAAAAAAAAAAAAAAAAAAAAAAAGGCAGCAGCAATAGTTAAAGCCGTGAAATCCATTTTAACATAAGGAAAAAGATGGTGCCAGGATTTCCTATAGAGACTGGTAATAAATAAGTTGCCAGTAAAGGGGAACATGATATATAAAAAAGGTGTGTGTGTGTGTGTGTGTGTACGTACTTTGTAGGAAGTATGAGAAAACGGAGCATGCTTGCTTTTATATTTAAAAAAAAAAAAAAAAAAAAAAGAGTGGTGAAACTCTGGAAAAAGTTGTGTAAAGAAAACATTTTTGTGACTATTTATTAATGGCAGACAATATAGATATGAATATGATTATGGATATTAGAATAAGAATATGTAGGGTAGGATGAGATAGATTTATGTCTTGTGGTTTATTTGGAATGAAAGGTTGAAATTGTGTTTAATGGGAAATTGGATTTTGGCAGATATATTGTGAAATTTAAATTATGGCTGTGGAAGAATAATGGAACAATGGGTATGTTACAAGAAAAAATATAAATCGCAAAAACTAGAAATATGGTAGATATGTGCCGGTAAACATTTTGTGAATTCTATAAATGTTTATATCGTGTTAATTAAAGGGCCCAAATCTTTTTAATAGGTGCTGTGGGGTCTTTTACGCCTGCCTGAGCTTCCACCACTCAAAGCAGATGGGGCCTTGGTTTAACATCTCATCCAAATGATGACACACTCAAGAATGCAGCACCCCATTAGGCTAGACTGTAGTCTCTGCTATCGATCTGCCTGGTGTGTGAATAGATTTGCAAGATGTCTAAGCTTCCTCCTTCAGCTGAGCAGAGATGAAGTACTTCTTTCGGTAGTCTTTTTCTTAATGTCCATTGTTTTGATGACAAAAGTTTCTGATTTGCAAGCTGTCTGTTCAGACTTCTTACTTAATGTTCTACATGATAAGAGGATGATGCTTAGAATATATGCTTCCATTGTGCCAGAAGTAACTGTGGAGCCCACTTCAAATTATACTGTCAAAGTTTTATTTCCATGGTGTACTAACAGAATGGATTGTTTTTTCCATATTAAGGATTTCCACAACCGAGATGAGCAACAATTTTAAATTTGGTCTGAAGGTGCTAGCTTCACACTTTCTAGTTTATCAGCCAGATGTATTGAAGTTTGCCAAGGTAAACATGGAAAGCTCTTACATGCAGTGGGCTCATTCTTGCTTCTGAGCTTTTTTCCTTAAAGCCACTTTGGATAACGAGTGTGCTTTTCCAGTGTGGTCCTCCCTCTGCATCATTGTCTGACGCAGCAAGCTGTCCATTACTATGAATCTTGTTTGGGGTCACCATAGTCCAAGCCATAAGATGAATTGAATTAACTAGGGAATCTGTCCAGTTGGCACTTGAAGAGGGATCTATAATTGGATACAGAAGTTGTCTAGTTTCCATGATAGCTCTTAGAAGGTTCATCTTGTATAGCACTCCATCCCTTTCCATGTTTGGTATATCTGGAGTCTCTTTACCTCTTTATTGTTTTTCTGAAAGCTTAACTAGAGTGTGTTGTATGTGTGGTGCAGAATAATGAAGTAGGAATATTCTTGGCAGCCGTGGAAAGTTTTTATTTGCTGAGTTATAATGTTTGTGACATTAGTCGAGTTGATTATAAAAGATTGGCCACCACCCTTATGTTTAGTAAGAGGAGCTATGTAGCTTTTATTTGGATCTGTGACAGGAGTTGTTGATTGAAAATAGCTACTTGAACCTCCCCTCTATCCCTGAGACTGGTTTTCTTTTCTTACATTCTGTGCTTTTTAAAATCCCAAGGACTGTTCTTATGATACTTGGAATAGTGGAACTCCAAGGTTGTGGTGTGTTGGAAGCATTTCCCTTTTCTGAGGTACAATATGTTCACCCTCTGTCAGGTCTCACTTTTGATACAGCCCTTACACCTTAAGCATATGTTTATGTTCATGGTATGAACCTCTTTGCAGTCTTTTTGTTCCTGAGACTTTACTTGTTAAAGGCTCAAGGTCTGACCCAACTGTCAGAGGTGTGTAACCTCCTCACTCTTGGATGGATGGATAGTGGCATTGTGGAATATTGGCATACTTCTCGTATAAAGCTGACCTATATCTTTACTATCCCCAGTTCTGTGTTGCCACAGTTCGTGTTTACATAGCATGTATCACATCAGCTGAACATTGGTTCACCTTAGATGACCCCTTCTTGGGGGCACCTTTTTTTAGGGGGCGCCTTTTTTATTTTATTTATTTATATTTTTTAAGAAGCACAGCAACAATACCACAAAATACATTGTATTGGGTAGTTATCCGATATCAAGAAATGCACACCACAGGTAGTGAGCTTGTGACCGGCACATCCATGCAAGGACTTGCATAAGTGGTGACTTCTGTTTAGACCCAGAGCACAGCATCACCTCTTGTCAGTGCTGGGTTTGGTGAAAAGACCATGAGTTGAAGGAAGCTGGTGTTCTAAAGCTTCTCCTCAGTAAGAGAGAGAGAGGCCTTCTTCCAAGCCTCAATGTCGTTTGGCTTTCAGCAGATGTTTGAGAAGTTTCCCAATGAGGGGAATTGGGGAAAGCTCAGGTAGACCTCTCAGCTTTTTCCCCCCAGGCTTAGTGCAGGGCCTGTTTTGATACTTGCTCAGTCCCCTTCCCTGAGACCTTTGGTTTAGCCTATGTAAGAGGCCATCATGTTCTTCCCCCCAGGGTATTTCATTTTAGGAATACTTTATCTAAGGCGAATACTTTACCTTCTGTTGGAAGTTATTATTAATCATACAGAAACAAAAAAATCTAAATTCATCTTATCTGGATCACCTAACCCAGTGACCATTCTTTCATTTTTGGATGCATTTATTGCACCCTAGTTGGACTGAAATTTCAGCCCCCTGGTTGTAGGTAGATGTACTGTTTTAGAGGCTCCCATAGTTCTGTTGTTATGTACCTGTATCCTCCATGTCTAAAGTGGTTCCCCCTTCAACACACTTCACATTTTCTGGGAGAACTCCATCTTGGACTGTTTTTTTTTTTTTGGGGGGGGGGTGTACATGACTGCTACCTTAGCTTTCAGAATAATTAATTGCTTTATGTATGTAAATGATTTGTCAAAAACTAATAAAGAAAATGTAAAAAAGAATAATTAATTGCTAGGAAGGCAGTATTTGCAAGGTACAGGTCAAATGTCTTGAAACAATTACAGGCAGAGGCTGAGGGAATAGCCATTGTGACTCTGAAGGCAGAAATACAGGCCCGATGTTTCTTAACTGGCTGGATGGGTTTGTATAATGTAGGTGTGAATGCAGCACACAGCAAGGCCTCCACTCAGTCCATCATTTGTATAGATGCCTGTATTAAAGGCCATTGTTGGTGGGGAAACCTGTTCTTATCCCTCAGGAGATGGCAGTTACTGGGGAAAAATAGTGATTAATTAGTTCAAAAAACTTGTATTTGTGTTTCTCTGGTAGCTGTGCAGACTTGGCATCTTAAAACTAGCATGGGAAACATTTTTTTCAAGTGCCCAAGCTTATGGTTACCTTTGTGTTTTCATAGATGTCCTTCAAGGATGCATCTGCAGTCCTAACAAATGGGTTGTCCTGCCTCAGGCAGCCCTTCGGTCGGCCGGATTTCCAAAGTCTGGGTCTGGCCTCGGCTGATGTCACACTTCACCCGACGTCATTGCTGCTGTCAATTGGGTATAAAGGCATCAGCCGACGCCATTTTCCTCAGTCTTTCTTGCCGCGCGGTGCCCGAAGCAGAAGCTGTTCGCAAGTGCCGGTCGGTCAGATCCAGAGATTTCTACTACCAAAGACTTCTAAAAAGCTAATTACCCCGTTGGTGACTCTTTCTTGCCTCAGCCGATGTCAGAAAAAGTAAATAATTGTTTAACTTGTGGGAAACAAATACCTCATAAGGATTTCCACTCTTACTGCCTTCCTTGCTTAGGCCCAGACCACGACGTAACAGCTTGTCTAGCCTGTGCTTCCTTCAACCGACGGACACTTAGACGTCGGTCGGAGTTTGCGGAGGAGTTTTTTGGTCCCGCTTTTGCTTACAAAATGCCGTCGGAGACTCCGACTTCACAATTAGCTAAAAAGCGTAAGGAAAAGGACCGACATTCGAGGTCTGCGGTTTCGGCCGAAACCACGGTTAAGCCAACCGCGAGTGTCTCTGTTTCGGATGAAACAGAGTCCTCGGTTCTTCCTTCGGCCGAAAGCATTCCTCCTGCAGCCGAGGCCTCACACAGCATGGCTGAATCTGCTACTGAAATTTCTCCTGCTGTAGCAGGCACCCAGGATTTATCAGATACTATTCCTTTAGACATATCTACTCCTGCACGTGGAGCTGCTAAGCCCCCTGCATCCATGTCTATCAAGGCTTTCTCTAGGGCTAAAGCAGCTAAATCTTCTAAGGCCTTGCCTTCTAAAACCCCCTCACACAGGCCTAGCTCTAGTTCCCAAATGCTCAGCCTGGCAGAGGATCTCATTTCTTTGATCAGGGGAACCCAGCCTCACCCTGACAGGGCCTCTCATCCCCCTCCAGAGAAGAGGTCTAGAGCAGAGCCCCCTGAACCAGTTTCTACGGATTATTCCTCTGATGATTCAGAAAACTCAAATCCTCCAGAAGGCCCTTATTCTCCATATGAGGATTCTGACGCAGAAGACTCCATTCCTTCTGCCTCTCCTCCTGAGGAGTTTTCTTTTGGGGAAACCTTGCATACTATGAGGGAACAATTTCAATGGCAGGGCCAGGATTTTTCAGATTCAAGGAAACTGCTAAGGACCTTTTTACATTTGCCACAGCATAGGCCTTTAGCCATTCCTCCAGTACTAACAGTTGTGGATGATGCATTCAATGATGCTTGTACTGCCCCTTACTCTCTACCTCCGGCCCCTGCTAAGCCCGACAGATACTACAGGGTCCCGGACACACATTATCACCTGTATAAGGCTCCTATTGCAGATCCTGAAACTATTTCTCAAGGCCCCAAAGCTGTAGCAACTGCCAAGAACCCCCTCCCCTCTGAAAGAGAATCTAGAGTATTAGAGAGATGGGGTAAAAAAGTTTATACTTCTGCTACTCTTTCGGCTAGGGCTTTAAACTGCCAATTCCACATGATTCAGTATCAGGAATTTTTGTTAGATCAGCTAAATAAAAAACTATCCTCTCCTGAACCTATAGACCGTAAGTCCCTTCAGGATTTGGTACATAACACTCAGCAGGTCAGTAATCATTCCTTAAAATGCGGCTATGATGCACTGCAGGCTTCCTTTAGATCAGCTATGACAGGTACAGTGATCAGAAGGCATGCATGGTTAAAAGAGCAATCCTTACCAGACCATGTAAAGTCAAAGCTCCTAGATGCTCCCATGGAGAAACTCAGTTTGGCTCCCCTGCACAGCAAGTGTTAAAGAAGGTGGAGGAAAAAGCAAAATCTGTCCAAACAGTCAAGGACTTCTTACAGGTCCAGCCTCCTAGGTTTAGTAGAAACTGGCCTTCGAAGAATTGGTCCTTTCCAGACACCAGAGCACAGAGAGGCAGAAATAGGCGCTCAAGAAGCAGAGGTCAATCCAGAGGTGCCTACAGGGGACGTCAGTGGCAGACTAACAACCAGAGAAGTACTGCCGCAGATCCAGCTACTACCACTTCCACAGGACAGTCGCAGTGACTTGGCTCTGATACCGCCTACCAGGGAACAACTGGAAGCACCCTTAGGCGGAAAGCTAGCCTTATTTTCAGTAAACTGGCATTGCATTACAGGAGACAAATGGATTTTACAGACAATAGACAAAGGTTACAGGTTTCACTTCCATACTCTACCAAGGAAGAGAGGAATGCCAAACCTACCACCAAACCAAAAGACAAACGCTCTAGGACAAATCAACCACTTACTAAGGATGAGAGCTATAGAAAAGGTACCGGCTATGGAACAAGGACAAGGATTTTATTCCAGACTTTTCCTGGTGCCAAGAAAAGAAAACCAATGGAGGCCTATTCTCGACCTGTCCGCTCTCAACACATATCTCATTGTTCCAAAATTCGAAATGCTGACCCTAAAGCACCTTCTTCCCATGCTGGGCAAGGAGTCTTGGCTGGTGACTCTAGATCTCAAGGAGGCATACCTGCACGTCCCTATTCGACCAGATTGCAGAAGATACCTCAGATTTCTTGCAGGATCAGAGCATTATCAATTCTCAGCATTGCCCTTTGGCTTATCTACTGCGCCCAGAGTATTCACGAAATGCCTGGCATCAGTAATTGCTCATTGCAGGCTTCAGGGAATTCAAATTTATCCATGCCTGGACGACTGCCTGATACAAGCGGACAACAAGATCAAATTAACAAAAGATTTGGAAAAGGTTATTCACCTACTGCAGGCCTTGGGATACACAGTCAACATAAAAAAGTCAAGGCTGGTGCCATCCCAAAGGATTACATTCTTGGGTGCAGAGCTGGACACATCAAATCAAATGGCATTTCTCACAGCAGAAAAGCAAAAACAACTACCACTGTATTTCAAGGCATTAACAACGCAGAACCAGCTTACAGCAAGGAAAATCCTGCAAGCCCTGGGTTACATGGCATCCTGCATAATTTTGATCCCACATGCCAGACTGCATATGAGGAAGTTGCAGTGGTACCTAAGGAATTTATGGTCTCAGCACAAGCACAGCCTAGAAACCCAAATTCCAATAATTCCATGCCTGAAGCAAGAATTCCTGTGGTGGGCTCAGGCCTGTCAGTTGAACAAAGGACTGCCTTTCCACAGCCCTCACCCAAGCCAGACTATCACCACGGACGCCTCAGACCTTGGTTGGGGGGCACACATGGCAGACAAGTGTATACAAGGCCTATGGGCACAGGACCAGCTGAACCTACACATAAATCAAAAAGAGATGCTGGCAGTGAAACTGGCAATTCAGACCGTTTCTTCAACAGGGTCATTTGCTGATAAGGACAGACAACACCACAGTTATGTGGTATATCAACAAGCAGGGAGGCACACATTCATATCCTCTATGCCGGATGGCAATGGACCTGTGGAATGTGGCCCTGAACATCAACATTCAGCTCCAGGCCTTATTTGTGCCAGGAAAAGAAAATATATCAGCGGACACATTAAGCAGAACGACCACGGATGCCCACTGCATCCGGACATCTTCAAAACCATTACAGAGAAATTGGGGCTACCAGAAATAGACCTGTTCGCATCCCCACACAACCACCAATTGAGAAAATTCTGCACAAGGACATACCACCCACTTGCTTGGAAGGTGGACTCCCTATCCTTCAGTTGGGAAAACCTAGCAGCATATGCATTCCCACCTCTACCTTTGATGCACAAAGTGCTACTGAAGATCAAAGAGGATCACCCAAGGATCATACTGATAGCTCCAGACTGGCCGAGGCAGCATTGGTACCCGCTTCTGAGAAGTATGTCTCGGACACACGCATGGCCTCTACCTCTAGTTCCTTTGCTGCTAACACAGAACAACTTCAAGATCCTGCATCCAAACTTGAAAACACTGCAGCTAGCTGCTTGGAATCTTACATAAAACAAAATAACCCAGATTTATCTCCGAGGGTTAAAGACATTATCCTGGAGGCTCGCAGACCCTCCACAAGGAAGACTTATTCAGCAAAATGGAAAAGATACCTCATTTGGAGTGCAGCAAAAGGAGACAATGTATCATTGGCAAACATAGCTAACATTCTGGAATATTTAGCAAAACTTTTCCACAATGGCCTGTCTTACTCCTCCATCAAGATTCATGCATCAGCAATTTCAGCAGAATACAACATGGATCCTCCAGTCTTCTCTCATCCTCTACTCAGGCAGTTTCTGAGAGGAATTAAAAATGTAAAGCCTCTAAGGAAGCCACCTCTGCCTACATGGGACCTGAACTTTGTGCTGGAAAAGTTAACACTTCCCCCTTTTGAACCAGCAGCAACAGCAGAATTACAGTTCTTATCTTGGAAAACTACTTTCCTGCTTGCAATCACTTCAGCAAGAAGGGTTTCTGAATTACAGGCATTAATGGCAGTACAGCCCTTCCTTATCTTCCATCAGGATAGAGTGTCCTTGAGAACTAACCCTACTTTTATGTCAAAGGTGGTCTCCAGGGTATCATTGAACCAAGCAATCCACCTACCAACATTCTTCCCCAACCCACAGAACAGGGGGGAAAGGCTACTGCACACCTTGGATGTACACAGGCAATTGCGCTACTACCTGGGCAGAACCAAGAACAATAGAAAAACTGACCAGCTTCTGGTAGCATATGCAGCAGGAATGGAAGGAAAAGCAATTTCAAAACAGACAATCTCAAAATGGATAGGAAATTGCATTAGATTTTGTTACTCCTTTCATGGGAAGACAACTCCAAAAAACATCAGACCTCACTCCACAAGGGCAACAGCCACTACTACAGCTTTCTTACGAGGAGTGGCTACCAAAGACATTTTAGAGGCTGCTACTTGGAGCTCCGTGCATACATTTGCCAAGCATTATAATCTGCCTTTATACTCCAGATCCCGAGCAGGCTTTGCCACTGCTGTTTTGCAAGGGATCTTAACTACACCATAATCTTCTTAGTGCCTCCTCCCCCAGTTTGGCTATGGTATTCTACCCATTTGTTAGGACTGCAGATGCAGCCTTGAAGGACATAGTACAGTTTTGTACCTACCATAAATGTAGATGTCCGAGAGGTATGCATCTGCAGTCAGGATTACCCACCCTCCTTCCCCTCTGTGGTACTCCTCGGGTATTTGCCCATCTTGTAGCTAGCTGGGGGAATCTATTATGGTGTATTTGTTTGTATATATGTACATACATGTTTATTTTTGTTTGCTCTCTATTGTTTGGAATCATTTGCATTTATCCAAATTTAGCCTTCCTAGAGGGCACCTGGCATCTGGGGCAAGAAACACTGAGGAAAATGGTGTCGGCTGATGCCTTTATACCCAATTGACAGCAGCAATGACGTCGGGTGAAGTGCGACATCAGCCGAGGCCAGACCCAGACTTTGGAATCCGGCCGACCGAAGGGCTGCCTGAGGCAGGACAACCCATTTGTTAGGACTGCAGATGCATACCTCTCGGACATCTACATTTATGGTAGGTACAAAACTGTACTTTCTAATGGAATAACCGGTGCAGTAACAGTGTTTTTAGTCCTGAGCTCACTGACTACCATAATAGGCTTCATCTCTTCTGTCTCGCACTTGACCTTGCCAGAGGTCTCTGTTATGATCCTGTTTGAGGCTGATACTGGATTGTGTACCTTGCACATCTTCTGAAGCTGAGCCAACATCCAGTGAGGATGAGGAGGAGTGGATGGATAACTGTGGCTGGTAATTCGGAAAGGGCCTTGGGGGATTCTGCAAATTTTAGCGAGAGAAAAAAGTCCCAGATTCTTTGATAGAAGTATGCCAGAGTTCAGAACCTCTTGAGGTTTGTCGGTGTGGTCTTCCCTGTTAAAACAAAAACAGAAAACAAGATATGTTGCTCTTATTACTAAGGACCCCAAAAGGAGTGACAAGATTTTACCCAAAATCTTCTTACAATACTCGTGGCTTTGAAACCTTCTCAGAGGTTAATTAGTCCCTTATCCTGTAGGAATTTCTTCTACTTCAAAGAGGGCTAGGGAGATGACTTCTGATGAAGATTTAGATTCTTTGGAGGAGTCTTTAACTTGTTCTTCCCAGATTCATTTGCCTCTCGCTTTGGGTTTTGATGTGGTGGATACTGTTTGTTTATTTTATTTTTCCTGATTTCCGAGTGGTTAACTTATTTTCTCTTGGGGATACTGTTCTTAAAACGATGGAATATTTAAGTGGAAAAAGCTCTCTAATGTCTGAGATTAAAAATATAAAAAAAGATTTTATGATCTCCTATGGATGGATTCCTGTTGCCCTTCTGCACTTTCACTTGTCCCTGAGGCTCTATTAAATACCTTTGCATCTGCTTCTCAACACCCGAGTCTCTGCCTACTACTCCTAAAAAGCTGGATGGATTTTATAATGTTCCTCCGGCTCAGAAATTTCTCTCATCGGATCCTTTTGTTATCTCCATCTTGACTGATAAGCCCACTAAGATTCTGGCTTCATCGAAACTCTTGCCATTTGACAAAGATAGCAGAGTAATGGACAGATATGGCACAAAGGTGTATACCTTTGTTATCTTGGCTTTTAGGGGCACCAGTTATCTGATGCATGTGATCAGATGTATGCTTTCCCTTCTTTCCAAACTGGGGTGAGTTTTAGCTAACATGCCGCAGTCTGATAAGACTTCAGGCATGCCTTTGGTTAGCTGTGTTTTCCAAGTTGCTAGACATTCTGTTAATTGTAGCTATAATACTGCTGATGCTTCATCTAAGACAGCTGTTTTAGGGTCTGTTATTAAACTGTATTCCTGGCTTAGGCTTCAATCCCTTCCAGAGGATGTCAAGGTAATAATATTAAATTCTCCTTTGGATACCTAGAGTTTGTTTGGCGCTGCTGTTGCTGCAGATTTTTTTAAGTGTTGTAGGAAAAGAGTGGTCATACAAAATCTTAAAATAGGTTTTTCTTTCCTCTGTTCCCAAGTACCAAATGAACTATCCCTCCAAAGCAGGTCCATCTGTATATAAATGTTAAGATAAGCCTAAAATCACCATACACAAAGCTACACCAGCAGTTAAGATAAACTGTAGTGAATACTCACTAATAAAAGCAAATTAACATAAATATAAAAACAATAGCAAATGAACCAAGACACGGCCACAGTAACACTTGCTTCTTCAGACTAAATCATAGCACTAGTAAAACAGGATTTAAGTACAGTTAAAAATTCCCTTATCCATTGAGGTTCCATAATCAGTTAATCGCATTTTCCAGCTAGTAAATGTCCGATAAATTTGTGTTAAAGGCACATACGGTTTTAATCTCATAATTGTCAGTTCTTTACTGCCTTCACCTTGCGATCCACAGTACATATCTATGCATACAACATATATTCATTACATCCTTTCATTTAAACTTATCATTTAAGCTTCTAATGCAAAAGTATGAAATTTCATTGAAAAGACATATAAACATACTCTGTGCGATCTACTATAAATTCAGGTTCCCTATGTGATCGCTTTTTTAAAACTCTGATCATTTCAAATTACTTAAAAATATGTTTTTTTAGAGGCATTTAAGGATGTTTTTATGTATTCAAACCCATTAGAGTCATACCTTATGACATTCAAACTTCTGCTTATTACTCTTTATTAAGTTGCATGCACGTTACATAAATCCCAAGGTAAACCTCTTCTATGCAGTAAGCGTAAGCGTGCGAACTAAGTCTCTCATTCACTGTTTGCATTCAGTACATATAGGACTAACATGATCCACAAGAACTACTGAATATCTTTTAAAATATTAAACTAATTATGTATGTAAATAAACTCATAATAAAAGGCAAAAATAAAAATATTATTAATTATTTTTGTCTTGCCTAAAAAATCAGGTCTAAAATGCTCTGATGTCACTGCATAACACTTTTTTACTTTTATTTTAACATAGACTGCAGTGGTAATGTTGGGCTAATATCCAGTATAGCTATATGGCCAGCGTATAAACAGAGGCTTTTTACAATGTAATAGCACATCAGTTCAGCTAAAAATAAATATGGATTAGCTCAATTTAATCTATGAGGAAGGCTTTATAAAGTGTCATACTAAAAATAAACATTGATTAACAGAATTATATCTATACTGGAGCCATATGATCTATTTCAAATAATGGCCCGGTATCTATATACAATACATTAATGTATCATAAGATCTTATGTTTTTATACCATCTTCAATTGTATTATAAAGAAATTTCTATATGTATTAAGACTTACAAAGGTTGACAGTTTTAGTCTAGGCATATAAATGGTAATGAGATATACTTTCCATAGTATGTTGTATTGTTTAAAATAGACTTGTATATAGTCATCTAACTTTTAGGGCAGGCTTGATTGGTACCTTTGCATTTAGGCCTTAAGTCTTGAAATCCATTTACTTTCATGTAGCTCAGTTAGGTTCGTAACATCACCAGTGCGCTAAATTATATGAATTTTTTTTTCTGTGGCCATGAATTTAAATGAATGTTGTGGAGAAGTCATTAATACATGTTTTGCTAGTGCATTGGCATGCAAATGCATTCCAATATTTGTACAGATGTTCCTTAATCCTATCTCTTAGTTGTCTGTTAGTTTTACCTATATAAAATGATGCACAGAAAACACATTTGGGCAAATGCACAAGATCAGTGCTATTGCAGTCAGCATTCACATCAAATTTATACTTCTTAGAAGTAAGCCACATGGGTGAATTGTCTTTATCATTCCTTAATCTCGTGATATCCTATCCTCACTGCAATAACATATTAATTTATTCATCGATTTCTTATTTTTATATCTAAAACAGGGTTTATCACCCACTATTTTCTTTATTTTATCGTTTACCATGAGGATATTACAGTGCTTCTGTATAACATTAGTTATTTCCTTACTATCGACTGTAAAACATAATGAATTTTATCTGGTCACTACCTGATTCATTACTCCTTTCTATTGCACTAGTCCTATCAGAAAAGTATGGTTTAGCTATTTCAGATCTTATGTCAGTGACTTGTGTTAAAAGTTCTCTTAATCCTTTTCCTACTGTAACCCCAGGTTACAAAATTTTCAGTAAGATGATCCAACTCATTTTGACACTTACTATCCTTCATATTCAGCCTGGAAATTCTCAGGGCGTGTCCTTTTTATTATTAAAGATATGTCTTGGATTACGTACTTTGGCGATGTAACAGCTTGTTATGATAGATGGCAAGCTTTTCAATCTGTCTCCGTTTCAAAAGCATCTTCTTCTGACTTAATAACATGTACTTCTGAAAAATCTTCATTGGTCCTAGATATTTTGCATCAAACCTTAAATAATGGTTGGTGCTATGAACATCCTATAAAAATTCAACTTCTGAACCCTACCCATAACAAAAGATCTTATCAAAATGCAATTTAAAAGGGGACTAATGCACCATATTTTGTGGAATTCAGTATGTCTTCTCTCCCTTTTCAATTTCTCCAAATCTTTAGTGTTTCTAATACCATGACGAGACTGGATCCCATTTCTAAGTCAAAGTACGATTAAAGTTCATGAAATTAGTGTTTGACTCATTGATGTCAGCCAAAATACTCTTTGCTGCACTTGCAACGTGCCCAGTAATGACTCCTCATGCAATGCTTTTGTCTGCCATTTCTGCTCGTCTCCATCACTTTCTTATTTGTATATGTTATCGCAGTGCGGATAGGGTATCATGAGATTCAGGAATGATGAGGACAACTAACCCATGTGGTAAATGTGGATATTGTGATTATATAAATGGTATTGGGATATAGATATAATTGAGTTAATCAACATTTGTTTTGTATGACATTGTATAAAGCCTTCATCCTAGATTAAATTGAGCTAATCTGTATTTATTTTTTAGCTGAATTGATGTGCTATTACATCGTAAAAAGCCTCTGTTTATCGCAGTGCGGATAGGGTATCATGAGATTCAGGAATGATGAGGACAACTAACCCATGTGGTAAATGTGGATATTGTGATTATATAAATGGTATTGGGATATAGATATAATTGAGTTAATCAACATTTGTTTTGTATGACATTGTATAAAGCCTTCATCCTAGATTAAATTGAGCTAATCTGTATTTATTTTTTAGCTGAATTGATGTGCTATTACATCGTAAAAAGCCTCTGTTTATTCATAGCCTAGCATCTACCTATGAACCTATCGGCCCAAGGGCCTAAGTAAGCCTAGCCAACAGGGTTCCCTGGCTTATGCCACCCAAGAAAGTTAATTTCCTGGACCTCTGTTGAGCAGAGCCACAGAAGTGATCCCCGGGATGTATTTCCCGTTTCCCATCCACTCATCAGAATTTTTCTTGAGTGCTAATGAGGAACTCTGCTTGACCTAGATGAGTAGCTTGTCCCAGAGTATAGGAAGTCTCTGGGACACAAATCTATCCCTCCAGCATGTCCTGTTTATTGTGGTGACAAGGTTTAGGTCCCTAGAGCATGTAGCTCTGAGGGATTGGGATTTCTTTAGGTGTAGCATGTCCAACCGCTCTGGGTTTAACATAGTTTTATATGTTAGGCAGAGATCTCCTCAGAGTAGGCAATATGCTACAGAGTAAAGCTGGATTTTTTTTTGAGATGGTCAATGTAGGGCATAAGGCCAGTAATCCTCTTTGTGAGGTACTTCTGTGGCCTTTCCAGCTGCTGCAGATGTCTTGTGAGGTACATTCCAAAAGGGGCGTTGTACTCTATAATGGGTCTAATGAGTGCTGAGTAGACTGGATCAATGACCTCTTTTTTTTTTTTTTTTTTTTTCCCCTGGAGGAGAACCGTTTTGTGATGAGGTGTGCCACATAGAAGGATTTCCTGACTACTGTGACAATGTGATTATCAAAGGAGAGACTACCATCCACCTGGGTCCCAAGGTGTCTTATCATACATTTGGCATTAAGTAGACTGCTGTTTATGTGGTAGTTCATGGGTACAGAGCTTTTACCAAAGGGGATGACGGTGCACTTTTTGGCATTGAGCTTGAGGCCATGCCTCGACACCAGGCATCTGTCTCGGCCCTTCTGCAGGATGTCCACATAATTTGGGGACTCGAGTGTGGCTCCTAGATGTTCTTCATTCCACATTGCTGCAGTCCTAACTATTGGGTAGTCCGCTGTCCCAGTCGGCCCGAATACCAAAGTATATGGCTGACGTCGGTCAAGGCGCATTAGTCTGACGTCAGGACGTCAGGGTACTAATGCGCATGACCGACGTCATATCCTCAGTCTTTTTTGCCGCATGGTCCGATGCAGAAGCAGTTTTGCGAGTGCAGGTTGGCGTTCTGAAATTTTCTGAAGTCGGAGTTTCAGACCGAATCAAAGTTGGCTAAGTACCCCGTTGGGGAATATTTTGGTTTTTCTTGCCTCAGTATTTAACCGGATGTCAGAAAAAGTGAATAACTGTATTTCTTGTGGAAAACAGATACCTCATAGGGATTACCATACCTTGTGTATACCTTGTTTAGGGCCTGAGCACGGCGTTGTTGGATGCCGCTCTTGTGCTAGATTTAACAAACGCACCATTAAGAGAAGGTTAGACTGTGCCAGGTTAGTTTTGGGAAGCGTTGTAATTATAAAATGCCGTCGGATGCTCCGCCCGCTTCGTCAAAAGCGCAAGGACAAAGCAGCAAAGCCTAGAGTGGAAGAACCGACAGTCCCGGACGTCGGTTCTTTAGAGGGCTCAGTGGAGCCGGAGGTTCTGCCAGGAGTTTCTTTGGAGTCTCAGGGAGAGACTTTACTGTTACAGGATGTGTCCTCTCAGGAGGTAGGCCAGGCTGAAGGGGCTTCTCAGGTGGCTGTTCTTCCCTCTCTCCCTAAGGTGGTTAGAGCCTCCCCTTCTGTTTCCAAGGCTTCTTTGAGAGGCAGGCCGGGTTTAACTTCAGTGGGGGTTTCTCCTACCTCTTCAGGATCTTTGCCTAAGAAACATATGCTTAAAATGGCAGAGGATTTGATTACTATGATTCGAGGTTCTATGCCCCCTCCTGATAAGAGGCCTAGGGTGGAACCTGAGTTTGAGAGTTTTGAGCAGTGTTCGGAGGCTTCTGAGTCTTCGGCTGAAGACTTGCAGGAGTATCCTCCTTATTCTGATTCTGATGTGGATGATTCTACTCCTTCAGCATCTCCTCCTGAGGATTTTTCATTTTCAGAGACTCTACATTCCATGAGGGAGCATTTTAAATGGGAAGGACAAGATTTCTCTGATTCCAGGAAGAGGCTTAGGGAATTCTTGTTTTTACCCCAGCATAGGCCTTTAGCTATACCTCCTGTTCTGAATGTGGTGGAAGATGTTTTTGCAGAGACTTCCCTGAACCCTGATTCTTTGCCTCCTGCCCCAGTTAAACCGGATAGGTACTATAGGGTGCCTGAAGCTCATAAGTATCTGTTTAAGAGTCCTAGGGCAGACCCGGAAACTGTCTCTCAGGGGCCTAAAGGTGTTAAGGCTTCTGTTGTTAAAAATCCTGTTCCTCCTGATAAAGAGGCAAGGGCTTTGGATAGATGGGGAAAGAAAGTGTATACTTCTTCCACTTTAGCCATGAGGGTTGAATTGCCAGTTTCACATGTTAAAATATCAAAATTATCTCCTTTCACAATTGAAGTCTAAGGTGGATGCTCTGGCAGAAGGTATTGAGTGTAAAGAGTTGCAGGATTTAGTTCATGTGTCTGAACAGGTGGGTAAGCATTCCTTGCAATGTGGTTTTGATGCTGTGCAGGCCTCCTCGAGGGTGGCTGCCACTGGTTCTGTTCTTCGTGAGGCACGCCTGGTTGAGGGATCAGAATTTAGCTGAGCATGTTAAGACAAGGATTTTGGATGCTCCTTTACAGTCTGACGTGTTGTTTGGTTCGCCTGTGGAAGCAGTTTTAAAGAAAATGGAGGACAAGGCTAAGTCTATGCAAACTGTTAAAGATTTTTGCAGGTGCAGCCTCCAAGTTTAGTAGAAATTGGCCTACTAAGGGATGGACATATCCTGCTTATGATTCCCAGTCTAGGGGTAGGTCTAGACGTGGTAGGGGCAGAGCTCAAGGTTCTTTTAGGCCTAGAACAGGGAGTTCACCTGCTCAGACTTCTGGTGAGGGCAGGGGTCAGTCCTTTCGTAAACAGACCCAATGACCTGCCTTTTCAGCTTCCAGTACATTCTCGTCTGGCAGCACCTTTGGGAGGAAGGCTGGCTCTTTTCAAAGAAAATTGGACTTTAATTACCCAAGACAGCTGGGTTTTGGATATCATTCACCACGGTTACAGGTTTTATTTCCATACCTTGCCTCCTTTCAAAGGCATGCCAGACATTCCTCCTCTACAAAGAAAAGAGGCTCACAAGCAAATTTCTCTGTTACTCCAAATAGGGGCCATTCAGCCAGTTCCTGTGCCAGAAAGGGGCCTAGGATTTTATTCTCGCCTGTTCCTAGTACCAAAGAAGGGGAACACGTGGAGACCAATTTTGGATTTATCTATCCTCAACACTTATCTGGACATTCCCAAGTTCAAAATGTTGACGTTACAACAGCTTTTACCTCTGCTGGGCAAAGATCACTGGATGGTAACTTTAGATCTCAAGGAGGCTTACCTTCATGTGCCTATCAGACTAAGTTGCAGGAAGTATCTGCGTTTTCGAGCTGGAAATTCTCATTATCAGTTCTCTGCATTGCCCTTTGGCTTATCTACTGCGCCCAGAGTATTCACAAAGGTTCTGGCTCCAGTGATAGCTTACTTCAGGCTAGAAGGAATTCAAATCTATCCTTACTTGGACGACTGCCTGATTCTGGCTCAAGAAAAGGAAGACCTTTTACAGCATCTGGAATATGTGATAGCAGTGCTAAGATGCCTAGGGTATTCTGTGAACGAAATAAAGTCCAGTCTAGTACCCTCTCAAGACATGTGCTTTCTGGGTGTGAGACTGAATACAGCAGCCCAGATGGCCTTTTTAACCCCGGACAAACAAAAGAATCTTTCCATTTACTTCCATCAACTATCTCTTCAGTCCGGGCTGACTGCAAGGACAGTCCTTCAAGCCTTAGGGTTCATGGCATCTTGTATTCTGGTGCTTCCCAATGCCAAACTGCATATGAGGAAGCTGCAATGGTATCTCAAAAATGTATGGACACAGCACTGCCAGCATTTGGACACTGTCATTCAAATAATACCTTGCATTCAACAGGAGTTTTTGTGGTGGGCTCAGGAATGTCACCTAAACAAGGGACTCTCTGTGACCCGGCCAGAGGCGAGTCAGATTCTAACGACAGATGCCTCGGACATTGCTTGGGGAGCTCATCTAAATGGAAAGTGGATACAAGACAAGTGGCCTGCCAGACTACAGCATCTACATATCAACATGAAGGAGATGTTAGCAGTCCAGTTTGCATTAATGGCTTTCAAGGAGTTACTTCTTCCAGGGCAGGTGTTGATTCTAACAGACAACACAACTGTCATGTGGTACATCAACAAACAAGGGGAACACATTCTTACCGTTGTGCAGGCAAGCAATGATTTTATGGGAGACTGCGCTCAGCTTGCAACTAACTCTTCAGGCAAGGTTTCTGCCAGGAGCACAGAACTCCTTAGCAGATGTGTTAAGCAGACAAATCATGGATCCCCACGAGTGGAAACTGGATCTTCATGTATTTCGGAAATTGACAGTGTCATGGGGAACTCCAGACATAGATCTGTTCGCTTCTCCACTAAACCACCAGCTGCCAAAGTTTTGCACAAAGAGGTTTCATCACACAGCTTGGAAAGTGGATGCTCTTTCTTTCTTTCAGTTGGAAAAATCTTCATGTGTATGCCTTTCCACCTCTGCCTCTTCTCCCAAAGGTGCTCCTAAAGGTCAGACAAGACAAGCCAAGGATGATTTTAATAGCTCCAGATTGGCCTCGGCAACACTGGTACCCATTACTGAGGAGTCTGGTAAGGAAGCCTCCATGGCCTTTACCCTTGATTCCACACCTGTTGTCTCAGAGGGACGGTCACCTGCTCAATGTCAAGCTTCACTCTCTTCATCTAACAGCCTGGCATATTCTGTTTTGAAACACAGCAGGTCTCAACTTCCTCAACAAGTTTTAAATGTGATTATGGAAGCCAGAAGACCTAGTACAAGGAAAGTGTACGCAGAAAAATGGAACAGATTTTTATTTTGGAGTGCAGCAAAGAATTTGGAGATTTCTGAGCCTAATTTGAGTGTGGCTATTCAATATCTTACTGAGTTATTGGACAAAGGTTTGTCTTTCTCTTCCATTAAGATTCATGCTGCAGCAATTTCAGCTCACTATGATTGTGACCCACCATTGTTTTCGCATCCTTTGTTCAAGCAATTTCTTAGAGGGGCAAAGAATATAAGACCCCAATAGAGCTCCTACTCCTGCTTGGGATCTCAATTTTGTGTTGGAGAAACTTACTCTACAACCTTTTGAGCCTGCGGCTACTGCTGAATTGTAATACTTGTCATGGAAGACTGTTTTTGTTGGCCATTACTTCTGCAAGAAGGGTTTCTGAATTGCAGGCCCTTATGGCGGTTGAGCCTTTTTTGATTTTCCATAAGGATAGAGTATCATTACGTACTAATCCTTCCTTTATGCCTAAGGTGGTTTCTAGTGTGGCTTTAAACCAAACTATTCATTTGCCTACTTTGTATGCAGATCCCCAAAATAAGGGGGAAAAGATTTTGCACACTTTAGATGTACACAGGCAGTTGCGTTATTATTTAAGCAGGACTAAGGATTTTAGGCAGTCTCAGCAGTTGTTTGTTTCTTTTGCTTTGAGTTCTCAGGGCAAGCCTGTGTCAAAACAAACTATTTCTAAGTGGATTGGGTTTTGCATTGCATTTTGTTATTCCCATCATGGCAAGGAGATTCCAGCTGGGATTAGGCCTCATTCCACTAGGGCTACTGCCACTTCAACAGCATTTCTAAGGGGTGTGGCAACTAAGGATATTTTGGAGGCAGCTACTTGGAGTTCAGTGCATACTTTCTCTAAGCATTACCACCTTCCTCTCTTCTCTAAATCTAGGGCTGGTTTTGCCACAGCTATTTTGCAAGGCATGTTGACAGCTCCTGCTTCCTTATGATTTGCCAGCCTCCCTTACCTCTGCTTTGGGATTCTACCCAATAGTTAGGACTGCAGCAATGTGGAATGAAGAACATAGTACAGTTTTGTACCTACCATAAATGTAGATGTTCGAGGATCCACATTGCTGCAGTCCAATTTACCCTCCCTCCTTCCCCTCTGTGTTTAGGGGTGGTTGTGTGGGTGAGGTTATACTCTTGTAATTTTGTATATATTGTACATATTTTTGGTGCAGGAGTGTTTGGTGTTTTTGGTTTTGGCCTTGTCTTTTTAGGGTCTTCTGACATCTGGGGCAAGAAAAGACTGAGGATATGACGTCGGTCATGCGCATTAGTACCCTGACGTCCTGACGTCAGACTAATGCGCCTTGACTGACGTCAGCCATATACTTTGGTATTCGGGCCGACTGGGACAGCGGACTACCCAGTAGTTAGGACTGCAGCAATGTGGATCCTCGAACATCTACATTTATGGTAGGTACAAAACTGTACTTTTGCAGTCATCTGCGAACTTCATTAGCCAGGGGCTTTCTGTGTTAGCCTGTACTTCAGAGAAGTAGATACCTAACAGGAGAGGTCCCAGGTCTGAACCCTGTGGTACTCCACTTGTCACTGGTTTGAAGTTAGAGTCTACATCTTTTGCATTGTGGGTTCTGTCAGTGAGCCAGTTGGCAACCCATCTTGTGACATAGGGATTTATACCTAGTTTAGTAAGTTTAGCGATAATTCCAGAATGGGGGGGTGGTGTCGAAAGCCTTGGCGAGGTCAAGATAGGCTGTGTGAACCACCTTACCCTTGTCTACGGCTTTGGTGGCTGCCTCAATGAAATCGATCAGGTTCAGAAGGCATGATCTGCCTTTCACAAACCCGAACTGGGTGGGGTCTAGAGTTTGGAGGTTACCAATGGCTTTGTTTGAGTTCCATGATGATACGTTCCATGGCCTTGCAGACCAGGCTTGTCAGGCTAATATGGCCATAGTTCCCAGGATCAGTGGTGGCTCCCCCTTTGTGGAGTGGGATAACTGTTGCTGTGCACTATTTACTGGGCACAAAGCCTGACATGAGACTATGATTGAACATGGTGCTTCTGTGGGGAGCCAGTTCGTTCTGAAGTTCATGTAAAATGCAGCCTGGGATGTTGTCTGGTCCCATGGATGCTGTGTTTTTGGTTTTAGAGTGTGCAGCTTTTTCCTGCATAGATGTGATTACAGGGACTCTGCATTCTTCCTGTTTTAGGTATGGGCCCTTTAAGGGGTGAGAGGGGGTAAAGTTAGCACTGAACCTATCTGCCAGGATGTTGTCAATATTAGTTGGTTCTGCAATTTTTGTGCTGTTGTATTGTAACTCGGAGCAGATCTGGGTGTTGCCATTGAGATTCTTGACATAGCTATATAATGCTTTGTGGTTGCCCTTAGAATCAGTGGCGATTTTGTTTTCGTAGCTAGCTTTGGAGGATCTTATAAGGGATCTCATCTTCATACTGAGGCTGACCAGGCAGCTCCTCCACTCATGGGATTTTACTCTTATTTGCAACAAGTTTCTTTCTTTTTGTTGTAGAGTTTTATTATGGCAGGGGACCACCATATTGGCTTCCTTTTTTTGGAGGATAGCGTCTTGGTTCTGTTTGGGACAGCACGATCCATGCACTCGTGTAAGTGCTTATAGAGTGCATTTGTGTAGGATTCAGCAGTTGTAACTGTACTGTCCATCTACATGGGTGTCATGAAGTTCACCACTTCTGTCTTAAGAAGCATGAAGTTGGTTTTGGAGAAATTTTTTACCATGGTTTCCTTAATAGTGGGTGGGGGTGGGATGTGGATATCTAGGGTGATTAGCTTGTGGTCTGATCTGACCAACGAGGAGTTGATTTCAGGTGTGGAACACCGGTCACTCATGTTGGTAATGACTAGGTCTAGGATATTGTTGCCCCTGGTGGGGGTGTGGATAAGTCGATCCATGGCATTGGAATTTTATAAATTCCAGAAAGTGTTGAGCGAAGGAGTTGGTACATGAGTAGTTTTCCCAGTTAATGGTGGGGTAGTTGAAATCGCCCATTATTAGGGTGTTTGGTTGAACCCTAATATTTTGCAGTATATCAAGAAAAGAGGAGTGGGAATCCTGGGGCATGGTGGGGGATTTGTAGCAAGCTACAATTTGGATTGCAGTTTTGCAAAGAGTTAGTTGCACTTGGATAACCTCGGACGCATTATGCTGCGCAACTAGCCTGGAGGTGTGGATATCTTTAATGAATATGGACACACCTCTGCCTTTGGTGTTCTGGTCTAGGTTAGATGGCTGAAAAGTGTGGTATGAGTTATAGCCTGGTAATGCAGGGGTGCCCTATAGAGCCTTGAACCAGGTCTCAGTCTCTACACAGATATCAATGTTTTCCATTTTAAAGAGTGCCTCGAGTGAGTGCATTTTGAGATTTAGACTTCTAGCATTGAGTAGCATTATCCTCTGTTTTTGCTTTCCTGTTCCTGTTACAGTGCTAAATTTGTCATTTGAACCTTGCCTAAATAGCCACTGTAGGGGCGGCAAGAGCTTTAGCCAGTATCCAGAGTCCCAGGGGTGACGGGTGCAGGCCATCTCTGGCAAAGCATCGTAGTCTGTCGACCATGTCATCCCAGGCAGGGAGATACTGGATCCCCTTTGAATGACCCCAGAAACTTAGCCAATTAGTCATTTTGTTCTTGTACTGCGGTGTCGTTCTGGGCGATGGCAGTGTGCTACTTGGGGCTAGGGTCATACCTGCCTGAGCTACAAGATCGGAGAGTTCTTCTATGTCTCTCCATGTAGTCCAGGGAAGTACATCTCAGGTCGTTCACACCAACACGGATAATGACCAGAGTCAAATTTGTACTTGTTGTTTAGTGACCTGAGTGCGTGGGTTATGTGGTGGCTCCTGTTACCCAACAGGCCGCTGACAGTAACCTGCTCCTTGTTTAGCCTGGTGAGTGGGACATCAGTGTGCCTGACTATAGAGTCACCTATGACTAGTGTGTTGGGTACGTTGGTTTGCCTTATGGGCTGTGATTTATTGGCACACTGAGTCTGTGGGCTATGTGTCATTTTGGGTTGTGTTGGAGGGTGGAAGTTGCTTGTGTTTCTGCTTTGGAGGTCTCTGTTGCTTGAGCAGATTATTGAGAGCCTCTGCAAATGTTTTTGTGTTTCTATGTGTGGATTTTGATGGTGTAGATTTAGTGGGACTATATGAGGAGTGTGGTGTGGGGCAAGGACGTTCTCCTCTTGACTGTCAAGTGCACTCTTGGTTGGAGAGAGCTTTACCTCCAGTTTGGCTAGAGAAGTGCATCTCTCACAGGTTGTGGTGTTGGGTGGTAGGAGGAGAGGTTTGTTTGTGTACATGAGGTAATTGCTACATTGCCTCGAGCTGCCCAGTTTCATCACATAGACAGGAGAGAACACTGGGAGGCTGACCCTTGGACATGCCTGAATAAAAAACTACTTTCCTCCTAGACAAGTGAGGAAAGTGAATAATAAGAGCTGTTTTTCTCCAAGCAAGTGAGTAAAGTAAGTACAAAAACTGTTTTCCTCTAAGTAAAGAGGAAGGTTGAGTGCTGTACTAATTTGTAACTTATTTAGTGCTAACAACTGCTGAGCACGAATAAGCAAATTCAAGTGCTAAAACTAAGAATCTGTACCTGGATCTTGTGGTAGATAGGTGCAAGCGCGGGCTTTTAAACCAGAAAGTTGAAAAAGATGGAAAAGCTGCCCAAATAAACTACAGTTTCTGGGCCAGAAACCACTCTTATGGATAGGCTACCTAGTGCTTACCACTCCCACTCATAAGCTAGAAATCTTCCCTCCAACACAGAATGGCTTGGGGGGGCTCAGAAGCTTACAAACAGTCCTGGTTACAGCAAATCTGATCTGTATTTTGACTAAACTAGTTACAGGAAAGGCAGGAAACAAGCTTAGGAATTTTTTTTTTTTTTTTTTTTTTTTTTTTTGGGAAAGGGAGAAACAGAAGATAATTCAAAATTAAGGACCTAAGTGGCCTTCACTTATAATTGTAAATGAGTAATATGTTTATGTATATATTTCTGCTGCAATACAGTCAGTGTGGTGTCCTGTGTGTTTTTCAGTATTATGAACTTTCAGGATTTTGAAGTGACACACACACACGCACACATATATATATATTTTTTTCTGTTTTATTATGAGTACATGTATATAATTAGCTTCATATTTTAAGACATTTTGTAGTCCTTGTGGATCACGTTAGTAGTATATGTTTTGAGTGCAAACTTAGTGAATGAGAGGCTTAGTTCGCACACTTAACGTTAATGCAGAGAAGAGGTTTACCTTGGGATTTACGTAACATGCATGCAATTGTACAAAGCAGAAGTTTGAATGCCATAAAGTATAAATGTTAAGTTGTCACTCTCGCCTTCATTCTTGCTGGATGGGTTCGGAGCCGATCCTCGGCTCCGACTCGGCACTTGCTAAGCTCGAGAATCACTTTTACCAGCTCGAGGCAGCCCTATATTCCATGATGCAAGGCGGTAATTACCCAGATCTCGTTTGCCGCTTCGCTCATGAGGTCACCTTCTTTACCAGCTCCTGGTAAGTGAACTTTCTTTACATTTTCAAAGAGATTCAACCACCATAGTTTTAAAATTTTTACTCCCTGTTAAAGTTAGTTGTTCCCGATTCACTTTGACCCTATTCCCGTTAGTTCCTCGACCCCTTTTTATAATTTTTCTGTCGGGCCTTAGGCCTTCCCATCCAACTTTTTCCTGTCAGGATTTTTTGTGTAGGTGTGTCTGTGCTTTGCTTTAATTAGAGTAATTAAGGACTGAGTGTGTTATGTCCTACTAGGTCATGTCAAAAGACACTAGGGTCTCAGGTTTTAAGAAGTGTGACTCGTGCTGTCAGAAGATGTCTCTGACAGACGGTCACACTTCTTGTATTTATTGCCTGGGACCCCTACACCTGCAGGACTCTTGTGCTATTTGTCATTCTTTCAGCCAGAGAGTCCTGCAGGAGCGTAGAAACAAGTTGATCCTCAGGGGTCTCCTTAAGCCTGAGAGCTCCCCGGCTAAGGTCGGTTCCGGGAAGCCCTCTAAGCCACCCAAGACCCAGACTTCGGTGTCCAAGTCTGTGGCCTTGGTTCCGACTCCTCCAGAGTCAATATCGGCTCCGTCTGGAGCCGATCCTTCCTCCTTGGAAGTTTCTGTATCGGCGCCGATCGGCACAGATACCCTGGCTTCGGCACCCGTGTCTGCTCCGGCTGGAGCCGATACCCTAGCTTCGAAGCATGTTTCGGCTCCGGCTGGAGCCGAGACCTCTCTACCTCAGCTCTGTGCCGACAAGCTGTCGGCTCCAACTGGGACCAAAGGTTCTTCGGCTCCGATGGCTCCGTCGAGGAAGAGGTCTAGATTTCCTTCACTGGAGTCTATCCACTCGGCTCTGGCCTCCCCCTTACTTTCGGAACGGAGCCATCGGAGCCAATCGTCAAGGTCTTCCAGGCTCTCAGACAATGATTTGGAGAGAGTGGTGAGTAGACTACTAAAATCACAGGCATTGGCCCAGATGCTCCATAGCCCGTCTCAGCAGACGACCGCTATTCCACACCCTCCTGAGATTCCTCCTTCGACTCTCCTTTAGAGCTCGGAGCCGGAGATTATCGGTACCGTGACTGTTGCGGCTTCGGAGCAGATACCACACCTTTCGGCTCCGTCGTCTTCGACTCCTATCTCCTCCTCAAGACCGTCCTTGGAGGGATCCGGTCGTCGGGCTTCCCTGGTGTGTTCCGGGGGGGAGAGTTGCATCGGACCCTTTTCTGACCCCGCTCGGCGCCGACATCTGCTTCGGAGCCTTCCTTTTCGGTGGGGCCGGGGATCCCTGTTTCTTCGGAGCGGGGTCTCTCGGCCCTCCCAGGGAGGGTAGCCTTCGAGGTACTGAGGAGTGTGCTAGCCCCCGAGCTTAGTCAGCAGTCGGTTCCTTTAGCTCCTCCCTCTACGGTGCCTGTAGATGTCTCTTCCCACTCTCTTGCTCCTAGACCCAGAGATCCATCTCCCCAGGTTTCCCCACTGGGAAAAACTTCCTCTTCCGAGGTTTCTCCTGATCCTTCAGGAGAGCCCCCGCGTAAGAGGACCTGCAAGAGGAAGCACTTGGACTCCCCTGAGTCTACGACATCAGATACCGACTTAGATGAGTCAGAGGGGTCCCCAAGATCCCCCTCTGAGGATGTCTCCTTTTCAGACATCCTAGAACTCCTAAAACAGAGGGGAAACGGGCCCTCCATTAATCCCTCCGAGGATGAGTCGGTATACCTGGAGGCTTTTGGATCTCGACCCTCCACCTCCTGGGTGTCTCCGCCTTTCGACCCCCTCATGGAGGTGATAGCTCGAAAGGCGTGGGCATCTCCTGATTCTGTGGAACCAGTCCCCAGGAGGCATTCTAAATTTATCACGGCCCCCACTGAGAAACAGTTTCTTAAGGAAGGTGTTCCAGTTGATGCCATGGTGGTGGCAGCCGCCACCAAAAAGGAACTTGCAGATCCTTCCGTACCAGTCCATCCTCCTAACAAGGAGTCTAGGACCATGGACAGGTATGGTAAGCGGATATTTTCCTCAGCGACCTTTGCTATGCGTTCGCTGAATTATTTATGTCACTTCGCCCGACTTCAAAGAGACATCCTCAAAGAATTGGGTGAGGTAGTACAGGATCTGTCAGCTGCTGGGGCTCAAGAGAAGATTGCCTCTCAGCTTGGAATCCTAAATTCCATCACTAACTCCTCCATGTGGCTCATTTCTTATGCAGCCGATGGAGTAGTAGAGCAGGAACAGGAGTGGCTCTTAGGCGTCAGTCCTGGATGCGGCTTTGCAATTTGCAGACCCCTTTAAGGCGTCCTTCACAAATTCTCCCTTTGATGGCACTACTTTGTTTGGGCCTCAGGTGAAGGACACATTAACCAGGTGCGAACAAGACGGCAAGACTCTTTCTGCGTGGAGTCCGTTCTCCACCCTTCTAGACCTTACCCCAAAGGTCAGAAGGGAGGAAAATGTGGTTCCAAAATCTCAGGAGTCACGCCTGACGACGTGGTCAATTTACCCCCAGAGGCAGGGGCGTAATAACAACAGGCAGCGCCCTAGGGGCAGAGGAGGTCCACAGAACCAGGGCAGCAGAGAGCCTCTCTCTGACAAGCCCTTCCAGCATCCCTGAGGTGTTGCCCGACTGCCCACTCTTGGAGGCAGTCGGGGAAGATTGTCGCTGTACCCAGAAGCCTGGCTTTCCCCTCTCAAGACAGATGGGTACAGTCGATCATATCCGAGGGTTACAAAATCCCCTTCGAGGAAAGCCCCTTCCCTCAAAAAGGTTCCCTTCTAGACGTTCCACCCGGTCTAAGGGAGATTGCGAAGCTAGAGGTATCAAAGCTTCTAAGAAAAAGGGCCATCCAACCAGTTCCAACAGATCAATTAGAGTCCGGAATCTACTCAAGGTTCTTTTTGGTTCCCAAAAAGACGGGAGACTGGAGACCACTATTAGACCTCAGCAGACTGAACAAGTCTGTCAAAAAGACAAGATTTAGGATGGTCACACTTCAATCGATTTTGCCCTTCCTGGGCAAAAACAACTGGATGTGCTCCATAGACCTTCAGGATGCGTACTATCACATAAAAATCCACAGACGCTCCAGAAGGTTTCTCCGCTTTCGGCTGGGGACCAGTCATTTTCAATTCGGAGCCCTGCCCTTTGGTCTCACTACAGCTCCCAGAGTGTTCACCAAATGCATGGCAGCGGTCACGGCTCACCTGAGACGGCAAGGATTCCAGGTGTTTCCGTATCTTGACGACTGGCTTCTCTCAGCCACCACCAGGCATCAACTTCTCCAAGCCAGAGATTATACTCTACGTCTCTGCGGTCAGTTAGGAATTTCGGTCAACTTCCTAAAGTCTTCCTTATCGCCCTGCCAATCTATTACCTTTATAGGCGCAAATCTAGACACTACTCGGATGTCAGCAAACCTAACAAGTCAAAGAATCCTAGATATCCAAAACCACGTTCGGATCATCCTATCCAGCAAAAGGGTACAAGCCAGGTTGGTCCTGAAAGTGCTGGGCCTCATGGCAGCTGCCATCACACTTCTCCCTCTGGCCCGTTTTTACATGCGCCTCCTACAATGGATGTTGTTCACCCAATGGTCCTTCCAGCAGCTTCCAATGCGTCACAAGATCCTGGTGACACAAACCTGCAAGAGCCATCTATCCTGGTGGACTTCTTCTCCCCTAGTCCATCAGGGCAGACCATTTGTCCCCCCGGCCCGGTAGCCACGGTCACTTCGGATGCCTCCGTGATCGGGTGGGGGGGCATTATCAGGGCAGGATGGTTCATGGCACGTGGCAACCGTTCGAATACCACCTGCACATAAATGTCCTAGAGATGAGAGCAGTGCTTTTAACGTTGCAAGCCCTCAACGACTTCCTTCCCTTAGGAACTATTGCAGTTCACACGGACAACATGTCCGTGGTGTGGTACATCAACAAGCAGGGCGGAACCAAGTCCTATCCCTTGTGTCGAGAGGCTCTCAGACTTTGGCAATGGGCTATTTCCTCTCATCGGTTTCTGGTAGCAACGCATATCCCCGGGAAAACCAACATAATAGCGGACAGATTGAGCAGAGCTATACTCATGCCTCACGAGTGGTCTCTCAAGCAATCCATAGTGGAGGAGATTTTTCAGAAGTGGGGCCGCCCATGCTGCGATCTTTTTGCTACACCCCAAAACAGCAAATGCCCACACTTCTTGTCTCTCTTTCCACTTCCGGGCCATCCCCCCCAGAGACGCTTTTACCCAAGATTGGCCCGGGGACTTCTTTATGCTTTTCCCCCCTTTCCGTTGATATCTCAAGTACTCCAGAAAGCTACCGTCTGAGGGCCAAATTAATTCTCATTGCCCCTTACTGGCCTCAACAAATTTGGTTCCCGTTCCTTCATCGCCATCTCATGGTGCAGCCTTGGCATCTGGATCCAATTCCAGATCTTCTGACCCACCAGTCGGGTCAACTGCACCGATCAATTCGTTCCCTCAACCTCACTGCTTGGTTGCTCCACTTCCTTCCTTAACCAGGCTTCCTATGATCTGTAACCCCGTTAGAGATATAATAGTAGCTTCTCTAAAGTCCTCTACCAGGAGGATTTACTCTAGTAAGTGGAAATGTTTCTCTTTTTGTGCAAAGTCTAAGAACATAGATCCTTTTACTGCCCCTATTCAATCGGTCTTGGACTTTCTTGCTGAAATATTTTGCTCCGGTTCTTCTGCTTCCACAGTTGAGGTCCAGTTGGCAGCAATCTCTAATATCCATGTCGGATTTGCAGACCACAATATCATGTCTCACAAACTTTGTAAAGCTTTTCTCAAAGGGGTGTTCCTTCTTAAGCCCCCTGTTAGAGATCCTCCACCACAGTGGGACCTAAATCTAGTGCTGGCATCCTTGATACTTCCCCCTTTCGAACCGGCTGCTACATGCTCATTAAAATGTCTTTCTTGGAAGACTCTCTTTCTAGTGGCTATTACTTCGGCTAGGAGAGTGTCGGAACTACATGCCCTCTGTGTTCGTCCCCCTTACTTGGTCTTCCACAAGGATAGAGTATCCTTAAGAACCAATCCATCCTTTTTGCCCAAGGTTGCTTCTAAAACAAATTTAAATCAATCCATTGACCTTCCTGTATTTTTTCCCAATCATTCTAACAGGGCAGAACAAAAACTGCATTGCCTAGATGTTCATCGCCAACTCAGATATTATTTGGACATAACAAAGCAATTTAGGAAATCTGATCAGCTTTTTCTTTCCTATGCTGAAAATAGGAAAGGTCTTCCTGTTTCTAAAGTAACCTTATCCAGATGGCTATCGTCCACCATTTCTGACATTTATCAGCTGAGGGGCAAACAGTTGATCTCAAAGCCTAAAGCGCATTTTACTAGAGGTCTAGCTACATCTACAGCTTTTCAGGCTAGACTACCCTTGGACACTATTTGTGCAGCAGCCACTTGGGCCACTCCTCATACCTTCGTTTCTCATTACAAATTGGATTTGGCCTCCAGGAACAGGGCAAGTTTTGGTTCCACAGTTCTCAAGAGTCTGTTCCATTGAGCCTCCCAGGATAAGGGTGCTAGGGACGCGGTCCCATCCAGCAAGAATGAAGGCGAGATTGACAACTTAACATTGAGAAGTTATGTACCTACCATAACGTTCCATGTTAGTTGTCTTCTCTCGCCTTCTTTCTTGCGTCCCTCCCTCCTGTCCTCCTAGCCCGAACAGACCTTGATTTTTCCCTTCTCAGGGAGATTGTTCTCCCTCGGACACGAGTTAGCTCGGGATCTCTGTTACCTAGTTCCCCTTACAGTCTTCTAGGCTAATTATTCTGCTTTCCTTGTGGAAAGATTGCGAGCAGTTTTCCTGTAGATACCAAACGAGATCTGGGTAATTACCGCCTTGCATCATGGGATATAGGGCTGCCTCGAGCTGGTAAAAGTGATTCTCGAGCTTAGCAAGTGCCGAGTCGGAGCCGAGGATCGGCTCCGAACCCATCCAGCAAGAAAGAAGGCGAGAGAAGACAACTAACACGGAACGTTATGGTAGGTACATAACTTCTCATTTTAATGGGTTTGATTATATAAAAATATTTTTAGAGGGATTTAAGGATTTTTATGTAACTGAAATTATTAAAGTTTTGAAAAAGCGATCACACAGGGAACCTGAAATCTAAAGTTGTTAATCATCTTCATTTTCATCACTTCATGGGTTCGGTTCCGAGCTTCGAAACAGAGTCGGCCTTATACCAAGCTTGTGTGTGTGTGTGTGTGTGTGTGTTTATATAAATATATATATATATATCTATATCTATATATATATATATATATATATATATATCTATATCTATATATCTATATCTATATATCTATATATATATATATATATATATAGATATATATATAGATATAGATATATATATAGATATATATATAGATATATATCTATATCTATATATATATATATATATATATATATATATATATATATATATATATATATATGTATCTATATGTTATGTGATCCTATCTCGCCTACATTCTGTACTGATGGGTTCGAGCCGATCCTCGGCTCCGCACGCTTATGCTATAGAGCAAGGCCTCTTATTGGCTGAGCTATCTTTATCCCAGGATGCACCACCACTAATCCCCCAGGTCTCGTTTGCCGCTAACAAGCTTAGACGTGGTCTCAACATTGGCTGGGCTAAGTACTATTTTTTAGGCTTTTTCCTGTCACAAATTTCCTTACTTTGAACCCAAAAGCTGTTTTAACAGCTATTGTTGTTATATTAGTGTGTTTGGTGAATTTCTGTTGGTAAATTCGTAATTTTTTTAGTCAGGGAAGGTTTCCCGTTTTAGTTAGAGGGGCCTTCCCCTGTTACTTTGCTGCTTGTGTTTCTTTCTTGGGTCAAGTACCCATTTAAGTTGGAGGGTCTTGACCCTCTCTCTCGTTTTTGTCTATTAACTGTTTAGTGTATAAAAAAAAAAAAAATATATATATATATATATATATATATATATATTGTTGTTATATTTCTTAAAGTTGTTGGATTTAACTAAAGTTAGTGTTTTTTCTCTTAGGTTCTTTGGCATAGCAGTTATGTCTAAAGAACACAAACCCTCCGGGTTTAAGAAATGCACGAGGTGTGGTTTTAAAATGTCCATAACGGACGACCACTCCTCGTGCGTCTATTGCTTAGGTGCTAAACACCTACAAGAGTCGTGTAGTGTGTGCCATGCGTTCTCTTCTAGAGTCCTCCAGGAGAGGAAAAACAAATTAATCCTTAAGGGATTAATCAAGCCTTCCTTCGAGGAGGCTTTATCTTCCTCTCCGTCTCCTTCTAAAAAGAAGAAAGCGTCTGCTCCGACCAGTCAGTCGGAACCGACCGCTGAAAAAGCTAAGCAGACTTCTCCATCGGCTCCACGGACTTCGGAGCCGAGGTCGGAACGGTCTGCCTCGATGCCTCCAGCCTCGACCCCTCTGGTTTGAGCCGAGGTCTGGGGCATCGAGGCGAGTCACCCTCATCGGCTCCACTGATATTGGAGCCGATGGGTACCGGCTCAGACTCTTCCCTCGGGCGAAGTCCTTATCGGCACCGAGGGAATTTTGAAACCTCCCTCGGAGCCGATAGTGGTTGAGTCTATTCGGAGCCGGTCCCCGAGCCCTTCGGAGCCGATGGAGAAATCGGTTCGGGCCCGATCGGTATCCTCTAGATCATCCAAGATGTCTGATTCGGACATCGACAGGGTGCTCCTTCGACTCTTCCAGTCTCCGGTGTTCCAAAAGCTAGTTTCGGCTCCAGCCCATTTGGCTTCGGAGCCGATGGTCCACTCCCCTGCTGTGGTTCCTCCTCCAACAGCTTCGGCACAGTTGGAGCCGGTGCTGGTGGAACCTGTGGAGGTGTTAGGGTCGGGCCCGACCCTTGCTCCAACTCCGGCTCTTGGGTCGGAGTTCAGTACACTGACTTCTTCCTTCGGCCCTGGGGGGGGGGGGGCTTCTAGATTGATGCTTTCGGTCCCAAGTCTCCCTCTTGGTGTGTCGGCGGCGGGAGTGCCATCCACTGTCATGGCCACGGAGGTGGGACCCTCCCAGGATTCTGGTGGTCCCGCCTTCAGGGCTATGAGGAGTGCTTTAGCCAAATCTTCCTTGGCTACCTCCATGGTTTCCCCAGCTCCTTCCCTGCATACGGAGACTAGGTCTTTGGCAGTCCCCCTGTCCTTAGACAGCGGAGCCCCCGGGCCTCAGGTTACCCCTGCTGGGGTTTCTCCCCCTCCTGGAGGTCCTTCTGAAGCCTCTTCGGAAGATCCCCCCAGGAAGAGATCGTGCAAGAGGAAGCACGTTGACTCCCCTGATGAGTCTCTGACATCCGACACTGATCTCGATGATGCAGAGGGGTCCCCTAAGTCGTCCTCAGATGATGTCTCCTTTGCAGACATCCTGGAAGCCCTGAAACAACGAGGCGGCTGGCAGTCCAAACCTCCCTCTGCTGATGAGTCGGTGTTCCTGAAGGCCTTTGGGGCTCAGCCCTCCGCCTCCTGGGTGTCTCCGCCCTTCGAGCTCTTGGATTTGATCTGTCTAAGGGCGTGGGAACACCCAGACTCTGTGGAACCGGTGCCTGCTCGTCCGAACAAATTTCTCTCGGCACCCCCGGATAGAGAGTTCCTAACTAAAGGTGTGGCTGTAGATGCTTTGGTGGTGGCATCTGCTACCCAGCAAGACGTAGCAGAGGCTTCTACATCCGTCCATCCTCCTAATAAGGAGTCTAGGAGCATGGATCGGTACGGAAAGCGCACCCTCAGTTCAGCGGCCTTTACACTGAGGTCCTTGAACTACCTTACGCACTTTACCAGATTTCAGAGGGATCTGATTAAGGAGCTATCCGATACCCTCTTTGGTAACCTGCCTGAGGAGCTGGCCCAGACGGTTGGCTCTCAGCTGGCTACAATGTCGTCCATTTCGAACTCGTCCATGAGGCTCATCTCTTATGCAGCGAAGGCGGTAAGCGGCGAGTTCAGGCATTGCTCTCGGAGACCAGCCTGGCTCCGCCTGTGTCATTTCGGAGGCCTTTAAGTCTTCATTTGCCGACGCCTTTGATGGGTCCTCCTGTTTGGACCCAAGGTAAAGACACACTACCGCTGTGAACAGGAGGTAAGACTGACTGCCGTGAGCACGATTTTCCACTCCCTTTCGGCCTTATCCCAAGGCTAAAAGAGGAGGGAAAATGTGGTTCCGTAGATCTCAGAAGCCTTACCCCTCTCAGCAGGAGGATTCCCCTTCCAGAGGCAAAGGAGGGGGAAATTCTTCAGGAAGACTCCGTCCCAGAGGCGGCAGAGGCCCTCGCAAAACTGGAGACCGCGAGTCCTTTCGTGGCTCTTCAGCCTTTCATAGTCCCTGAGGGATTGCCCGGCTGTGCTGCTCCGGAGCCAGTCGGGGTCGTTTCTCGAAGCACCTAAAGGCCTGGGAAGGTATCACCCAGGACCGATGGGTGCTTCTGTATCGCCGGAGGTTACTCCATCCCATTCTCTCACCACCCCCCTCAGTCCAAAAAAATCCCGGACCCACCACCCAGTCAACGGGATACCGCAGCCTCAGAAGTTTCAAAGCTGCTGCAAAAAGGAGTCATCCAACCGGTTCCCGCAGACCAGATCGGATTAGGGACTTACTCAAGATTCTTTTTGGTGCCAAAAAAGACCGGGGACTTGAGGCCGATTTTGGACCTCAGCATCCTAAACCGTTCAGTCAGAAAGTCCAAATTCCTAATGTCACCCTACAAACCATTCTCCCATTGCTGGAGAAAGGTGTTTGGATGTGCTCCATAGATCTCAAGGACGCGTATTATCATATCATGGTACATCAAGCGTCCAGGAGACATCTGCGCTTCAGCCTAGGAGGCAGTCATTTTCAGTTCCGTGCGCTGCCCTTTGGTCTCACCACAGCCCCCAGGGTGTTCACCAAGTGTTTGGCAGTCGTGACTGCTCACCTGAGAAGTCTAGGATTCCAGGTGTTTCCGTATCTAGACGACTGGCTCCTAACTGCCACCTCCAAGCATCTACTTCTGCGGAGCCTACAAGCCACTATATCTCTGGGCAATTCCCTTGGAATCGCCTTCAATTGGCCAAAGTCTGTGTTGCTGCCATCTCAACGAATAAGATTCATAGGGGTAGAGATAGACTCAAACCAAATGCGGGTCTATCTACCTACAGACAGAATAGAAACCATACAGACTCAAGTTCGAGCCTTACTTCCCAGGTCCAAAGCCCCAGCCAGAATGGTCCTGCAGCTATTAGGATCCATGTCCGCCACGGTTCTTCTAGTCCCCTTGGCAAGGTTGCACATGAGAATTCTCCAGTGGCTTCTTTCAGCTCAGTGGTCCTTTCAGGAACTCCCCCTCAGTCACCTTGTATGGATCACGGAATCTTGCAGACGGGACCTTCGCTGGTGGCTAGTGCCCTCCAACTTGGATCAGGGACGACCCTTTGTTCACGGACGCCTCCCAGACGGGGTGGGGGGGCATTCCCTGGGCAGGTCAGTCCAAGGCAAATGGCATCCGGAAGAGACTTTGCTTCATATCAACATCTTAGAAATGAGGGCAGTACTTCTGTCCCTTCAAGCCCTTCACGATTATCTCCCTCAGGGCGTAATTGCTGTTCACTCAGACAACATGTCAGTTGTTTGGTATCTGAACAAACAGGGAGGGACCAGATCCTATCCTCTTTGCAGAGAAGCCATAAGAGTTTGGGAATGGGCAGTCTCGACCAAACGCTTTCTAGTGGCTACTCACATACCGGGCAAGTCCAATGTGATAGCCGACAGATTGAGCAGAACCATCCTCTCTCCTCACGAATGGTCTCTGAATATGACAGTTGCAAGTCAGATTTTCAGCGAATGGGGAGTTCCGTGTTGCGACCTCTTCGCAACTCCTCTGAATGCGAAGTGCAAAGAATTCTTCTCCCTAACCCCAGCTCCGGGGAAGAGCCCCATGGACGCATTAGTCCATCCTTGGCCCACCGGCTTGCTTTATGCCTTCCCGCCAGTTCCTCTCCTTCCCAGAGTGATTCAAAAGGCATCTCTCTTGGGGAGCAAAATGATCTTAATTGCTCCTTACTGGCCTCGTCAAGTGTGGTTTCCCTATCTTCGGAAACATGCCCTTGGAGGTCCATGGTTCCTGGATCAGATCCCAGACCTACTGGTTCATCAGTCGGGACTATTCCACCAGTCCCTTCACACCTTAAAATTGACAGCTTGGCTCCTCCTCTTCCGACGATAGTCAGGAGTCATGCTTTAGATCCAGATGTTGTTCACATATTATCTTCGGCCCATAAGTCTGCTACGAAGAAACTGTATTCTAGCAAATGGAAAGATTTGCTATTTCTAAT